>NC_025993.2:179868529-179939412 GCF_000442705.2 Elaeis guineensis | reverse complement strand
AATCCAACTATTCCCAGTAAAACCCCATAAAAATCCAATTTTCATCAAATATTTACACTAAAATCCCCCCCAAAAACTCTTTTCCCCTCAAATACGTGAAAAACACAAGCAGAAGGACCAGAAGGACCAGAAACGAGACAATACCCCATTTTTAGCCTCAACCGGGTGCTCGTCGTCGATGTGGCAGCACAGCCCCACTATATCAAAATCCTCGGAGCAGAACGGACACAGGAACTCCGCTCTCGAGTCCTCATCCCCTCCATCGATCTCCTCATACCCAAGGTACAGATCTACCAACCAAAACAGCCAATCAAATCCCACTCTCACAAAAAAGAAACGCAAACCCAGACGATCAACAACCAGAGACTCCATCCTCACCGAATCGAGGCTGGACGGCAGCCTGGTGGCGCTTCGAGGCGGCAGAGAAGCGGCTCCACGAATCGGCCTCCATGGCTTCCTCCTCCCTCCAGTCCTTCTCCAATCCAAACCTCTGGTCCCCTGGAGAGCCAGTACAAACCGAGCAAGAAACAACTGATCCCTCGTACCCTCGTATAAATTTACAAGGGCGATGATGAGAGAAAGAGAGATGCAATCCTCTCTAAAGAGGAGAAAAAGCTCGGCAATGCTTCGTGGGGAGGAAGAAGAAGAGAAGAAGACGACAGAGAGATAAATGTTGAGGAAGGGTGAGATGCGATTCCTTTTTTGCAGGAAAAAGGGGCGATAGGAGCTCGGCAAAAACTCCGTGGGAGAAGAAGAGGTGAGAAGCTAGAAGACGACAGTGAGAAAAGCGGGGGACGGGGTGCACCGGCCCTCCAAGTCTCGAGGGTGAGCTTTCCAGTACTGGAATTAAAAAATAGCCCTGATTGCCCTCTGAATGACGATAATGCCACTGTTCTGGGACACGTGGTGAAATATGGATCGTCCAGAAGACTGTCCGCACATGCCAGATGGCTAGCTGATCTAGATGGTACGAATCCGTTGGGTCGGAATCGACGAGGGAAACGAGTTGTTAGGATTGTACGCATAATAAACTCATGGTGTTTTTGTGCGGGGATCGAAATTGGACGTAGATGCATCTGGTGAGTTGTTTAGATCAGATTGGATGGCATGGATCGTTTCCGCATAGAGATTATCTAGGATAACTGGTTTGCTAACGATTTAAATAACCTGGTTCAAATACAAACCGGATAGGGAAACGGAACAACGTCGGGGATAGAATATATCCCACAAAATACAGAGGCCTTTCTTGATGTCTCATAAGATCCTCATGCTGCCTTAGTAGCTGAGGCATGCACACGGGCATACATAAAGGAAACGCAAGTGAAACGGAATATTTTCTGGTCCTCGATGTTCGCTCCGCCATCGGCAACTCGTGATCTTATGAGAAGGCGTTTCCAATGAATTGACCCCGGTTTCTTTTGGCCCAGATTGATGGACCACGGGGAGTCGGTGGACGGTCCGATTGGACGCTGTTATCTTCTCCCAAGCGCGTGCACAGCAATCCATGTAGGAACCAGGGATCTTCCGTCAATGTTGACGAGGCGGTAAAATCCGGCAGTCGATTTTAAATATTCGCATATTTAATTTCTATGCGCACGCTCGGAAAATCATTCTCCATCTTTCACACCCCCTGGCACGCAGATGCGCCACGTAGGCCACTGAGGTGATTCCCGACCGCAAGCTTGTGGTGCAAGTCATCTGCGACCATCTTTTTTTACCCCGCTACGAGGGAAGGATTGAGTACGAACTTCTCTTCAGAAGCCAGCTGATTCAGCCAATGGAAATGCAGAAAGGCCGTGGGGTCGTGTGTGGATTAATTATGTTATATAGGTGACAATTTGCTAGATGAGCTGTTCTCTACGATAGACATGATAGCATATCCAGTTGCAGAGTGCTGATTGTGCGGCGTGGAAGACGCCACGTGACACAGATGAAACAGGTGGGCACATGTGTTCACATTTGCGTGGGGAACTTAACGCACAAATTAAAAGTACCCCCAGAAAAGTATCCATTACAATGATAGCGTGGTCCCACCAGAGAATCTTGTAAAATGAGAATTAATGCGTACACACCCACTTTGACGACGGCTCCATGTAAATCAAAGGCGCATGCTGTATGACCGAGTGGACAGAGCTTGTGTCCCTTGTTTTATTTAATAAAATATATGAAGCGAAAAATTCGCAGCATCCTGCTTTCGTAGCTCAGTTGGTTAGAGCACCCGTTTAGTAAGCGGGAGGTCTTGAGTTCGACTCTCAACGAAAGCATGGGGTTTTTTAAACTTTTTTTTTTTTTTTTTAATTTCCATATTCCTCCCTGTGGAAATAGGATAAATCTAAGGATATATATTATGTTTGTGATCTATGCATTCGAGGATACAGTGGTTACAGATTTGATCTTCCCACATGCCTCACGTTGAAGTCCCTGACCATTCTCCTCAAGTCCAATCGGAGAGGGTATGTCCTGGTTGTGTGACAATGGTTTTCTCACCCATCCAATCACCATAACTATGTCCCCGTTCCACATGTCGTAGAAAGGCTGCAGTACAAAGCTAAAACGATATTATATTTGTGATTATGTCGTCTAACAATCTAATTTATTGAAGGACGAAATTTTTTTATTTAAAAATATAGCACAAAACCTTCTTTTAAATTTAAAAATTAGTAAATCTTCTAACTCCAATAGAGCTTTCCCACACTATTCTTGCATACTTTCACGATTCAAGACATGCATATATGTATATAAATTTCGTAAGTATTTTTTCAGTTTTGCTGTGTTCAACGCAACCATTTGAGCAAAAAAAAAAAAAAAAACCTTCCTTAAGAGAGTTGGATGGCAGTTCAAGAAAAGGTAGAAAAACAAAATGGCCTAAAACGATAAGATTGATGAGAGAGAGAAGAGAAGTAGAGGATGAGGAAAAAGAACACCGAGATGAATGTTAATATAGTACTTAATATATGGTGGAGTGAGGACTTGACAATGGAGAAGAAAAAGAGAGAACTGAGACAAATAGAAGGTTTTTTTTGGTTATATTGGGTTGTAATGGTATGGGCATGGGTGAAAACGCTGTTGGCATGGATTTCTAACCACATGCATATTCGTTGAGTGTCCATGCATGCATGCGACTGGCTATGTCCCTAGGCTAGCAGACCCGACATACCCAAAGTTGGCAAGGATCTTGAATCACATGCACGTCCATTGATGTCCCATGCATGCAATTAGCTACGTGCCCGGGCCACTAAACCTGATATACCCAAAGTTGAAACTGAACCTTGTATCTCAAATTAAGAACTAGCATGGGTCAGGTATGTATCTCATGAAATTAGACCCGATTTGATAGGATATGCAGGAATTATAATTGCATGAACCGGACCTACCTTGCAAATTTAAAGCCGCTCGAACAAGAAGAGACTTAAACCAACCTAATTGCAATTCAAGATGTCAGTTAGACTGGATGCTCCAAATTTTATTGATATAACTAAATTCCATTCCTTTAATTTAACAAATCTTGGTTCAATGTTGTTGCTTGTTCGTCACGATTAGAAACCATGTAATTAATAAGGAGGAAGGATATAATGGATGGGATGACAAATTTAGGAATTTGTAGATGGATGGATGTTCGTTATTAATTAAGGAGGATTAAAATCACTTTTCCTGACTCCTTACTCAAGTCGTGGAATTAATGGCATTAAGAAAGGCTTTGAATATTTGATTTCTTTGAATCTGAGCTCTTCATATAACCGGTGGGGAATGGATTGATCGATCCTTCTTGCTCCATTCACAATATCATTCATGACTACGAAAATCTTCTTTAACAAAATCTTAATACCATAACATGCCATGCTGCTTGAATGGTAGATAATTTTCTTATATATATTCATCTCATGCAATAGTTTGATAGATGAAATTTTTTCTCTCACAAGATTCTGTATTTGTTCTTTTGCCTATTATAACTTGTTACAAGTTAAAACAGGAGTAGCTGACTTGACAGAATTGGCTATAAGTTTATTTTATAAAAATCGTTATTAAAATATATATTTTTTATATGTAGGGAGGTTGTGAGGGGCCTAAAAGTATACATGGTAATATAAAGCTCCAAAGGATTTCTGAAAGTCATCCACAAGAATAAAAGTAATTAAACCCAACTGAAAACAAGTTAGCTTTTTGGATTTGAAATCAAACCTAGGTTGGTTTCAAGTGAATACACTCAGTGTCTAACTTATCTGCAAGTCACGGAGTCTTTAGCAATCTTAATTTTCACATGTTTCCTATATTCACATCATTTGGGTATTGGGGTATGACTACTGCTTTACCAGTTTCAAGATCTCTTACTGTTTCATGGATGCTCCCAATCCTTGGTTTTAAAGGTGAACTTTGATGCTTTAATACCACATCATATGGCTGCCACAGGTTTTATCAGCAAGGATTACCATGGTTGCTTAATCTATGCAACAGATGAATTTATAGCCTGTGCTAAACTCATTGCAGCCTAGCAAGGACTGTATGTGGCCACACATAAACATAATACTTACCAAGTAATTGGTTGGAGGGGAATTTTACTGTAGCTATCTTATGGACTCTTTCTTTTCTACACCCAAGTTTCCTTTTAACCTATTGCTCCGGAATATTTGGCACTAGCGGCATGACTCTCTTCTTACTTTTAAAGCTCCTTATGTCTTTAGAGAAGCCAATATGGCCGCCGATTAGCTGGCAGCTCAAGCAATATTTCCACAGTAGCTTTCTTTTCAAAGTGCAGCAGTTCTTCCTATAGGTTTCCATCCTATTTTGCTGGCAGACGCACTCTCTGTATAGTTCTTGAGATACTAGTTTTTCTTTTTGGTCCATGGGCCCTTGTACACCCTTCCCGTCCCCCCACATCCCTCTCCCCCCACCCCCCACGCAAAACCACCACCCAAATAAATAAAAAAAAAAAGAATAAAAAGGAAGTCCACATGATATATTACCATTACTAATCCTCCATATTGTAAAAAATCTCATCATTTTATTGTTGTTATCCATTATTTCTCAAATGAAGATTGATAAATCTGCATAAAGTTTACTAACTGATTTCAAAAAGGAGTCAAATTGAAAACTAGATCGAAAAAACAGTGTGATATTATCTTAACTTTTACACCTTTCATCCCAAAGTCACACCTTTCGTTTTGCTCCAACCATCACCTCCATGCTTCCTTACCTTCATATATAGCGAACAACGTAAGTGCAACATAAAAACAACCACACATCCATAGATCATCTACAACAGATAGCAAAAGAATGCCTTAACCTTATTCTATCACTCATCAATCTTCTTCTCACTTGCACCACACGCTATCATCACATGGCGGAACTCCTTTGAAACCGTTGCAACGGCCGTTATTACGAACCAATGATTTTAAAACCGACCCGGTTCAGCTGCATCTTCCCGGTCCGGCCAATTAACCGCCCCAGAGATTTATTAGGGAAGCAGCTTCTCTTGGACGGACTCGCTGATCCCTCCTTCCCGCTTCTCTCTCTCTCTCTCTCTCTCTCTCGATTTCGTCCACCGGGCTCTCTCCATTTCCCTCTCTTTAAGCCCTTCTCGGCTTCCATTTCGATTCCTTTTTCACTCATTTCTATCAATCGCAGCGACCTTTTGGCTTCAATCTCTCAATGGGCGCAGAGAAATCGATTCTGTTTTGGAGTTGGATGGCTTCTGATATCTGGTTCTGGTGATATCGTCCTTGTCTTCGTTGGATTTCTTTTTGGGTTAACAGATATACAAATTGGATCTTGGGGCACGAACGGCTCGCAGTCTTGGAATTCTGATCTTTCTTTTTCTCTGTTATTTTGAGATCTCCTCGTGGAGATGCCAGTTGGGTTGTTCTGATTCAATTCTTGTTATCAAGATTGGATTTTGAGGCGCTGAGCTTTGATTCCTGCATCGATATTCTCTCACATTAGTTCTGGAGAAATTTTTCGAAGAAAGATGGATTCTTTATAGGATTTGCAATAGCTCGAAGGGAAGAGGATTGAAAGATAATTTAGAGCATTGCTGCTGGTGATCGCAGGATGGGAGGGTGAAGCTAAAGATCAAGAAATTGGAGAATAGCAGTGGTCGGCAGGTCACCTACTCGAAACGGAGGGCTGGAATATTGAAAAAGGCTAAGGAGCTATCCATATTGTGTGACATAGATCTCGTCCTTCTCATGTTCTCACCCACTGGAAAGCCGACATTATGCGTTGGAGACCGGAGGTACTTGTTAATCCTTCACTTTTATTTCAACTATTTTGGATTTTTCGAATGCAATTATCTAATAATGAATCTGCCGTAGAATTGAAATGAATTAGAGCACTTTATTTAGGCTGTAGGACCATAAGCAATTTCTAAGAGATCCTAAAGATTGGTTGTTTAATTGTTCCTTGTAGCTTTTTTTGGAGAATGGATTAGTAAGAACCATTTCATTTGTCAAATTGAGAACCATTAGCACATTAAGAAAAACTATTCAACAAAAAGTATAACTTACTAGCTCAATCAACTTTTTGTGCCAATAATTCATCTTAGTTAGATTATTGCTGTTTTGTATTATATCAGACGGTTACTGTTTATTAATTACCAGCTGCGGCACCTCTTTCTACTAATTCTTAGTTTGAAGTTAGATAATTGCCACAATTTTCTTTCCACTTCATCATTTATCCTTTGCTTTATGACAGCACCATTGAGGAGGTTGTTGCAAAGTTTGCCCAACTAACTCCACAAGAAAGAGCAAAAAGGTACAATAGAATTCCTTTGACCTGTGTACTCTTTTCCTTGCATTCAGACTAACTGTTTATAACCTTTCTGATGAATGCTTCTACATGATTTGGACAGGAAATTGGAGAGCCTTGAAGTAAGTCCACCATCATTCAGCTATTATCTGAACAAAAGTTTACACTTTTTTCATTCGGGGGAACACAGTTTCATACTTCAGTATAACGTCAAGCAACCTTAGATCAATATTATGCATTTTTGAAAATTTTATTCTTTTTTTCTTGTTGAGAATATAGGCACTGAAGAAGACATTCAAGAAACTGGACCATGATGTTAATATTCAAGATTTCATGGGTTCAAGGTAACAATAATGTTAAATTAATTTGGATAGCAGAACTCAAGTTCCAAAATTTTAATATTCTTCCTTTGTTTTTATTGCAGCAGCCAAACAGTTGAGGTGCTTATCACAAACATCACATTTACAAATTCAACATTCTATTCTATGAGCATCACTATTTCTCTCTTTGAATATTTGGTTCTGATTGAATCCCTTGAACAGCACTTGACGAACCACCTAAGTTCATTGCAAGCTCAACTATCAGATGTACAAAAGAGGCTGAGGTACTATTTTTGAACTTTGACCTGCAGCTTTCTTTTCTTGGATATCAAGAAAATGCCAAATGATTAGAGAAGCATGCTTCTAAGTATTTAACAACAGAGGGAGACAGCTTATGAGATGAACGACCATGTTATAAGATTGGATGATAGATCAAAGCATAATCATGCAATTTCAACAAACACTTTAGCAACACTGAAAAGAGGAAGGAAAAGAAGAAAGTAAAGAGAGATGTTACAAAGAAAGGGGAAGAGAGGGAATACAGTGTCCTGTTGCCTTTCAATCCTAGGGCTATCTCTTTGTATTCGTTGATTGTGGCATGAGAGCAAAGCATAGACAGATGATTGAAGTGCACCCAGCATTAGTTTTGGGAAATGAAACAAATCCATATTGGCAAGCATTTTCCCTTTAAATAAAAAAGGAAAAAACATTAACCTTCACATTCATTGCATTATGCTTGAAGATGCACATAATAAAATTTTTTGTATCCTTGTAGTAATGTAGCCATTTATGGCACTGCAACAAGTGAATCTCTGAATTGCTCTAATTTCCAGTACTTATTAATGCATTCGTGACTTTTGTTATATTTAACATTCAGCTGTTCTTTTTCAGTTATTGGACCGATCCTGATAAGATTAATAACGTAGACCATATTGGGGCTATGGAACAATCTCTCCAGGAATCTCTCAGCCGCATTCAGGTGCATAAGGTATGTTTTCCTAGGCATCCTGGACATTTGCATTTTGTCCACTAAATGGTCTATTTATTAACATTTATTGCATTTGTTGCATATTTTGGTGACTTGTATGCATCATGATTCTAAATGACATACAGCACCATAGCTTAGATGCACAGATTTACACAGGGGAACTTAGACCTAATTAACCTGAAGCAGCTGTTCCATAGGAGCTAGCTTAGTTGCCTTTTGTTTCTGCATTGAAGTAAGGCCACTTGGAAACCTTGGTTCTAAAACCTCTAATCCATCTAGAGATTTTTCATTCACCTCTTGCGATGACATCCTATTCTTCTCATGTGAATCAGAGGGATACATAATTCAGGTGATTTCTATAGGTTATTTTCATGCATAACTGCCTATGTTTGTAGTGCTAGATAATTCATCATGGAGATTCCATAGGGCTTTTTATTTGTAATCGTAAATATGATATATGTTTAGTAAGTGATATATGCACATCTTTTTGTAGGTACCATTTCTATTTATATTATGTATGTGTGTGTGTGTGTAATACATCCAAGATGGAAAGAGAAGAGCCCTTGCCCATGCATCAAGTAATACCAAAGATAAAACACTTTAAGATGCCATTTAAATTATTAGTTTGCGATGATCTGATGTATGGACAAGCAGTACTTCTTTGTTTGTTGGCATTTTAGGTCTTGTAGATCATATCTGTTAAATTTATATTTTGCTGTCCATCTTTGAATTTTGCAACATTGTCCAATCTTTCACCTTCTGTATTATAAGTCAATCCTGATTTACATGTTGCATCATGGATTCAGGTCATTGTGATTTTTAGTTGCTAATAAAATCCCCTGTGGTTGTTTTTTCATTAATTCACTTTAAACTTAGCAAAGATAAGTTATGCTTCATTACATACGCATATTCTTTTCACTAATGGGGTGGATACTAGTTATTGCAGTTGAAGGTCTAATTTAGTGTTTTTCCCCTAATATATAAAAGTTGGCATCACAAATTTAAATACCAATCTGTGCCAATGATCCTAGCCATAGCATACTACTATGCCGCTTGGTATAGTACCGATCAAACACATGATATGCACCACCATTTTTTTGTTCTGCCAGCACTAGTGGGCTTACAATTTGTTGGTGCAGTACCATATTGGGAACTAGTACTTTGTCCCTTGGTTGGCATGCTTAGCCAACTCATTTTGCTAATTGTTTTTCATGATTATACTAATTACAAAACATCCTATATTGTAGAGTGGGATGGTAGATGATAATTTTAGCGCTGTTTTGTCATTACATGCTAGCCTCGGGACTAAGTTATCATGCATGGGCTTGGTCGAGTGGGAATTAGTGGGTTCGGAGCCACCTGGTCTCAAGGTTCATGGTATTGGTACCGTACCAATGCTCATGCTATATGGTATGCCTGCTACCACATGGTGTACTTCCTGTACCAGTACAAGGTCAGGAGACCCTTTTCTCACTCCTAGCCATGGTACCACTCGAAATCAGGAGGAACCGGTTAATTCCACTTGGTACAAGTTGGTTCCAGTCCTTTGTCGTACTAGACCTTGGTATCATGCAAGTGCAATGTAGTACACCCAGTATGGGGCGGCATGGCGAACCATGCCCAGCTTTGCCTGCATGCTTTTACTAGTTCCTTGAGTTTATACTTAGTTACAGAAAAGTTTGCACTATCTGCATTGATCTACTTTGCTCCAATGACGGTGTTTCGTTGATATTAGCAATTTTATTAATACCTACATGATAATATTGCATAACTAGCTAATACCTCCCAATGTATAGAATGAGAGATCTAAGCACACTTTAGCTGAAAGATACGTATTTCTAGCGAACTTGGTGACCACCTTTTCATCCCCGAAAGGGATGTGCAGCTTTGAGGCTGCACATCTTGTGGACCAAAAAGGTCATGCGGGAGCCTTTTTAACTTAACCAAGAGCTAAACTTTTAAGATACATGGCTGATTTTCTCAAGCTTTATGCAAGTACTTTCTGCCCCTAATATACAAAAACAATAATACAGATATATGAATCAGGACTTTGATAGAAATTTAATAGTATAGACAAGACACTGATTAGGAGAAGAAAATATTAAACTATACAAAATACCACAGTTTGTAATAACTTTTTTTTAAAAAAATCTTTTCCTCGTTTTAAGAGTTGATCCTCTGTTCTTGGTAATGACAGGAAAACCTTGGAAAACAACTTATGTCTCTAGATTGCAGTGGCCAGGTAAAAGCACTTCTTGGTGGAATATATGTCTGCTTCCAGTCATTTGCTGCCTTAAATTAGAAAAGGATTCCATGTTTCTTTATCAATAACAGCTATCTAATGATATCATGCTGATTTTTTAGTTTCAAGATGACATCCATCTACCCTTGGGATTAGGCAGTGAGCATGGTCCATCGCCTGTAGCATGGCTTCATAACAACGATGGCCAACAAATGATGCTTCCGGAAGACCCTCATTTACTACCTCAGAGGTCAGCAGGCAATTTACTGCCTCATAGGTGAACGAGACCAATTTTTTTAAATTCCTCTGACGCATAAACTATTTTATTTCCTATTTTCCTAGTCAACATAGGGTCTCCTGATTGTTTCACTTTTATCATAAACAGAAATTACAAGTCTTTTTGTATTTTAAATTTGATCTTAAAGCTTTATGAATGAAAATGTAGCAACTCAACCCATTCTGGCTCATACCAGATTGCGGACCAAAGTTTTGGTCAGGTCAATCTCTTGTTATTGACTTCTTTGACTTTGGCATGTCAACCTGTTCCTTTAGTCAAAACATGGATGGATCCTTTTGTAAAAGGTTCCAGGCATATATTACGTTACGTAAACCTGCTATATGGTAATATTAGTGATTTCCCAATTTGCAATACTAACTTTAAACTAGGAGGCTCATTGGGCTTGTTTTTTCATAATTGTTTTTGAAAATGAATATATGCACCAAAATTACCTGCAAACTCTTCAATAATCTTTTCAACACATGACCATTCACTTTTTTAAATTGGATGAAATGGTTTGTCCGGTATATTTGCTGATGTGATGGATGTGGTTGTTTTGTCTTGTAGAGATATCGGATGCTCCACAGACACATCTATTCAAAGTTATTCTGGTTACTTCAACACAGGTAAGCAAGCAGAGGCCAATGACCAATTACAAGAGGATTCTTTGCATGAGTTTAGCCAAAACGCATGCTTGAGGTTGCAGCTAGGAGGCCAGTACCCTTACCAGTCCTATTGTCAGAATTTAATTGGCGAGAATGCATTCAAGCCTGATACAGAGAATAGCTTACCGGAAAGCACTATAGATTACCAAGTTGACCACTTTGAGCCACCTAGACCTGGATACGATGCAAGCTTTCAGAATTGGGCTTCGACATCTGGGACATGTGATGTTGCTATATATGATGACCAGTCGTACTCCCGAGTAAGTTCAAGATTTGCTTTTATT
Organism: Elaeis guineensis; assembly: GCF_000442705.2. Classification (NCBI taxonomy): domain Eukaryota; kingdom Viridiplantae; phylum Streptophyta; class Magnoliopsida; order Arecales; family Arecaceae; genus Elaeis; species Elaeis guineensis. Next base: position 179,927,895 of record NC_025993.2, on the reverse strand, counting down.
CATTCTTAATAAGATTAGAACATTTCTGCTAGGTTTAGTAACAAGCAGCAGTGATAACTATACTGAAAGACAATAAAAGGTGGGAAGTAGGATACTTTAATATCTCAAGAAGAGTATTGCATGATTTAGGAAAACCTTACAAGCCATGTCGTGCATTTTAAAGTATCATGTGAGAAATAATATCAAGTTTTGCATAAATAATTAGAAATCCATTTCATAGAACATGTCAAAAAGTTTGCTGCTGCTATATCTTCAAGACTTCAAAATACTGGAGGCAATAAATGATTACCATATTTTCTAATTATCATTTTTGCCATTTTCATGATTTTGTATGTTTTGGCAATTCAAATTTTTTGATGTTATGGTTCCTACCGATGCTTATTTAGTTTCTTATGTAATTTAAACCTGCATTTACTCTGAACATATGGAATTACGAGGATTCTAAACATATTTGCTCTGAAACTTTGAATGAAAACTAAAATAGAAATTGGCATCATAATTTGAGATTAAAGATTATGTTACCAATTTCTGTTTACTTCAGTTTTGGCAACAACATTTCAATGCGATCTAATCATAAACTTTACGATTTTGTAACAGACACAAAATGGGTTTCCTTAAACCTTTTTATTGATACGATCAGCCTCTGCTTTTCACTGCTGGTGGTTAAGAACTCGCCTGAGCTACAATATTTTTCAGTCGTGTTGAAGCCCTATAACTGTTTGTTGCAGCAACCAAACTGAGACCACACAAATCATGTTGTTTATCAGTACCCCTAGCTGGCTTCTCAGGTCGTTTGGTGGCCTTCATCCCATAGAACATGCACCACAGAAGCTACGAACTCGCATGAATCTTCAGCAGCCATTGACATGGTTTCCTTATTACAGTACTCAGGCCATGTGCAATGTAAAGATGTGATGTATATTCTTACCTTCACACAAAATAGTTGTAGCTACGAAACATGTCATACAGAAAAATCGTTGTAGATATAATGGTTAATGAGCCCCACCTCTGCCATTATGTTCAGGTCAGCTGTAACAAAATCACCTTGTAAATTTTATTTGAACAATGAGCAATGCCCCACCTATCTCTCCAACAACGGTCAGTGGATGAACCGTGCATGAAGCGTGTTATCCTATGTGCATTGTCCCACCTCTATCTCCAACTGTGGCTATGGTCATTGGCTTTCTGGGTCTGGCTTTGTTCTATTATAGTCAGGAAGAGGACCAACCAGAGAGAGAGAGAGAGAGAGAGATCGGGTAGCAAATCCATGCAAATGCTACCTTTGTTGCCGAAAACCAAGCCACAGTTTCAGTCAGGAAGTCATTGTTCCAATGAAAAGTACAGCTTTTAGATTCCTGGACATACAAACTAATATGTTCCTAGATAACATTTGATCATTTTCGTACCCCGCAATCTTCAACATAGGTTGAGCTAACAAAGAGTACAACATCGTTAATGCCCTTAATGACAAACCAAGAGCCTCCTTCCCAAAATCAATCAACCTAAAGGGAGTGAATAGCAAATTTGATTCCCTCACAAGCAGCGGTAGTGTCAGCCACCGGGTCAAATTGCGTAGCAAAGATGAAAAAGCCTCAAGCTGCTCCGCCTTTATTGATCTTTAACCAACCAAGTTGTGGGGGACCCCAAGAGATGGAGGTTGTAAAAGGTGTAGGAGGAGAGTCACTGCTTACCTGGAAATGAAAGAGAGTGGTGAATTCATAGACATTGGTATATTTATGCACTTGGCAAATTATTTCCTGTACCATGTACACCATGCCAATCACCTATCTCGTTCCTATAGGCTCTATTCACCATGCGCTTGCACTCAAAAATGTGAAAAATTGCATGCTGTCCGGCAAAGCTAAAGAGTATAGGCAGCGGGAACATTCGCTTATGCTGGGCCCGCTATGGTTGGAGCCTCCTTTGGATGTTGCATAACTTAATCTCAGTTATATGCATCTACCGACCAAGATAAACGTAGGCCTATCAACAATCCGAACTCTTTCTGTATGGACGATGAAACAGAGTATTCTGAATATCCTCAATATGAGGGTGACCAAGTATTTTATTCCTGCCAAAACAGGATGACAACGTCAACATGAACCAGGGATCCAAGGCATCCGGCATCTTAGTTGTATCAACCTGAAGATACAACCGGAACAGTCAAGAAAACTATGACATTATTATTATTTTTCTCGTTCTTGTTATTGGGTATTCTATTGTATCCTAATTCCTGACCATGTTAACTCAAGAACGTTAACCATGAGAGAAGCAAGCCAGTATGGGTCTTTATTTTGAGATTTAAGTCCAAACAATCCTTTAAGGCCTGTTCAGATGTCTGGGCTCAGAATCCTATAGGATTCATAGATGGGACCATTATTACTAGAAAAGTCTATCCGGACTGAACTTATGTCATCAAATATGTAGGAATCTTTGACGTAAGCCAGTCTGGATCTTACAGGGAGGGGGAAAAAAAAAAAAAAGTCTATTTAGATCCTTTTTCTCCTTACAAGATTTGAACCAATCTATTCTCAAAGTTTCTAGCTATTTATGGATATAAATCTAATATAGATTAATTTTTTCTAGTGATACTAGTTCAATCTATAAACCCTAAGAAATTTTGAAATCAAATATCCCAACGTTAGTCATTTAAATCCGTCCATGCATCCGAGGAATGCACCGCGAGAAAAAAAAAATATTCATTGCAATGATTAATCATGTCAAATTTATAACATATCAATGAAAATTTTTGTATGTCATCTATTACCATATATTTCATCAATTTTCATAGATTATACCCTACATTATCGGATAAAATTTTTATAGTCAACCCGATCATGAAAAAAAATATGATCGGACCGCCATCATCTATCACGTATCCCCCACCCATTAATATATATATATATATATATATATATATATATATCTTCTTTTCTGCGCCCAACCACCCTCCTTGGTGGCTCTGCCCCAACGTCTGCACCCCAACCCTTTGGCCCCGCCCCATCGATGCCTGCACCCCAGCCCCCCGACCCTGTCCTGTCGGTGCTTGCACCCTAGCCCCTCGTCCTCGCTCCGTCCTCCTCCTCGACGCCTGCACCCCGACCCTCGACCGCTAGTACTCGATCTCCCGATGTCCGTGCCGCACCCGCCATGGTCTCCCGCCTCGACGTCTTCGCACCCAAACCCCCCTTCGGCGGCTCCGCCCTGACACCTGCACCCCGGCCCCCGAACATCCGTGCCACCCCTGCTGCGGCCCCTCATCCCGATGCCTGCACCCCAGCCACCCGCCCCTTGCCCTGCCCCTGCCCTCACCCCGATCCTCCACTCCGATGCTTGCACCCAAGCCCCCAACCGCCTGCACCCCCGCCCTCGCATCGATCCTCTACTCCGATGCCTGCACCCAAGTCCTCAACCACTTGCACCCCCACCCACGCCACGGCCCCACCCATCCCATCCTCCGGCTTCGGCACCACGAATCCCCCCTCCTCTCCTTTTTTTCTTCTCTCTGCTTTTGCTTTGTGATCTGTGGCGGCCCCACCCCTCCCATCCTCTGACTCCGACACCACCAACCCCCCTTCTCTCCTTTTTTTTTTCTTCTCTCTACTTCTGCTTTGTGATATGTGAGATGAGGGACATGTGACAGATAATGATGGTTCGATCATAATTTTTTTCATGATCAAATCGATCATAAAAATTTTATCTCATATTATTTTAATATATTTTATTTATTTTTAATTATTGATTGATTTATTATAATGATAGTATGGTATCATCGTTGCAACAATGGTGACATAGTATCACCGTTGTAAAATATATTTTATGAGAAAACCCAGAACAGCAATGTCCCGTGAGAGAACCTCGTTTTTTTCTTTTTTTCCTTCTAACGCAAGAATATAAATATAGTTTTTTCTTGAGCCTCCACTGCCCAGTTCTGAAAGCGCTCCGCGTTCCGTCATTCCATCGACCCTGTAGCATACCGTGGATCTTACGATTGGTGTCCGTCAACCTGTGTTCCCCAATGCTTCCCCTATCCACCCACATCTGCTGTACCAGCACCGAATCATGACCGTTCCTTCCCCAAACGTAGGCTCATTAATATTCATCCAGTCAACCTACGCGACCCGTTGCTTAAGCCCCACCTTTTCCTTGGATCACTCAAAAACCATGTTCCAAAATGGAGAAGTCAGAAGGATCTCGCACGTGCCAACCCGGCCTCGGGCCTCCCAACACGTGCCAGTCGCGGTACCCACACGTTGACGCCACCCAAAAGGGAACAAATAAAAAGTACTCACACGTGTCAGCGTCATAACATCCTCCTGTAACGCACGCATTATTTTAATATTTTATTTTATTATCCCGCTAAGACCGCGGTGACCGGACTCCAACCTTCACGTATAATAAACGAGCTCGACGAGCTCCGATTCCCCTGATCCATCCGCGATGGCGACACCTCCCACATATTCACCGTCGCTCCTCCGCCGTCTCCTTCTCCTCCTCCTCCTCATCGCCTCTTCGCCGTCGATCTCCTCAGCGACGGCCGTGATCAAAGACGAAGACCCGTGGGCCACCACCCCGCCTCCCCCGGACGGGGGCCCTGCACCACGTGCGCCTCTTGCGACAACCCCTGCCAGCCCGTCCCCTCCTCCCCTCCTCCTCCATCGCCTCCACCGCCGTCGCCGCCGCCAGAACCCTCCGTCGAGTGCCCTCCACCGCCATCCCCTCCGGCCGAGGTCTACTACTACTCCCCTCCGCCACCGTCGCAGCCGGATGTAGGAGCCTGTCCTCCACCTCCCTCCTCCGGCGGCGGCGCCGCCGGGGGCAACTGCCCTCCACCGCCGCCCAACCCTCTAGTCCCCTGCTTCCTTTGCTACTCCCCTTCGGGGTTCCCTTCTAGGTCCCACCAGGTGGGGCCTCTCGCTCTCGTCTCTTCTCTTCTTCTCTCCTTCTTCTTCTCCCTCTGTCTTCTGCTGTAAATTCTTGGGTGTTCCCAAAATGGGCTCCTGGGGGCTCCCAATGTGCTACTCTTTTTCTATCCTTGGTGGTGATCTTCTCCTAGTAATGGCTATTCCCGAAAGGAGCTCCTTGGTTCAAAGTTAAGAAGTTAGAGCAGCACTCCGTCGTCCCTCGTGCTGTAGCTTTATCGTTCTTCTGGGTCCACTTTTATTTTGGCTATGTCCATGCCAACTGCCTAAGTGTGATATTTACGTAATAAGTGGGGTATGGTTCAGAATAAAATACAGAGGTGAGAAAGTAGGGAATTTAGTGATTGCAAACGCTTGGAAGTATATTCCTTACCTGAAATATAGCAATAATTAATTTTTATAATTAAATGCAAAAAAAAGTTGCAATTGTCATTAAGATAAAGTAATTAAATGTTGCCTACCTTTTTTTCAGAAAGCACTTGTTGTGTGGATGCTGTCTTGTTGCTTGGTTGAAATGTACACTGATGATTCTACCTCATGCTGCAAGTTGGACCAGCTTGGCCAGTGAACATGTAACCAACATGACCGTAATGTATCACTGGCTTCCATGTAACATTTGTTACTTGACCGATCGAGGTTATCCCTTTTTTTTTTTGTTGTGGGGGTGGGGGGCGGCGGCGAAAGGGGTAAGATTATCTAATGGATCGAACCTATTATGGATGAAAATTCTCCTCCTTTGCAGCACTCATGTATTAATGTGTATACAAATTTAGTATTATGATGCCAATGCTTGAGGTGATTCGACTTTTGTTCGATTATGTCCATGTGCATGCTCCTATGGTAGAAGAGTATTGAGAGAGGTCACCACGATCCACCAAACATTGCTTCACGTCACATATTAGCAATCGCTGTTACTGGTTGTATATAATGTTTATGGTTTCGTCATTCTATTTTTTTTTCTCAGATATGAGTAATATTTCGTTTTACTTTGCAGTCTGTCTAATGGTTATGAACCTTCAAAGCACAAATGTCAGTTAGCTTCAGCATTCACGATACACCCATGAACCGAGTCTTTTGAGAGGCATTCCCTTCTACAAGACTTAAAGTGGGCTCAAACTAGCAGGGAATCCCATTGTGTTCTGATGATTCATATTTTTATGCCCTTGGCTTATTTACTGGTAGCGTCATGCAAGTTTTAGTCATGACTTTCTAAGTCTAGCTTGGCTAATTAAAGCCTATATGATGATTCTCTACCGCTGCTCCTGCTAATTGGCTCCGGTGAAGTTGACCATAGCTTAGCAACTGGGTAGAAATTTTTTTTTTTTTTTTTTTTTTAATTGTAGATGGTGGTAGGGGGAGGGAGGTAGGTGGAGAAGATATGTGAGGATCTATATGGATATGTATTTAATCCCACATCTATTATTCGCTGGAAAGATATTAGATACTTATATAGAATTAAGAAATCTAAATAATATCTTCTCATTTGCCATTTTGGATGAAATGCTGTATTATTACAAATGGTATTAGAATTGATCCATGCTTATAATTTAAACGAATTGGGGGATACTGTAACACGAATTTATTGTAATTGATCACGAATTGATTATGATGTTCATGAATGGGTATATAAATTTGAATTTTTTGCTTAACAAAAATATTAAGATTTAAATAGAAAAGATATGGGAGATCTATGGACATATATTGATTATTTGCTGCAAAGATTTTAGATGCTTATAAAGATAAAAAAAATATAAAAAATAATTTTTGATTAAATTTTTTTAAAATAAGGTCATGGGTTGCATGATAATTATGTTATAAAATTGGTAATTGCACCTGGACATATTTGTGTCTGGTTTGAAATTTTTATTTCACAGGTAATTTCTATGGTCGGGAAATAATATGGAAATATGAAAGCCAGAATCCTTTAAATGCTATATTATTTGCAAAATTTTTTAAGGTCCACAGTACGTACCAGTCCATATTTCATAAATTTCAGGCACGGGACCTCCGTACCCAAACCTATAGACTTTGTCCCAACCTCCCCAAGCCTCCACCCCTCCTCTCGCCACTGCCTGCCATGGAGGAAGCTCACCACTCCACCTCTTCTATCTCCACCGCCCTCGAGGATCTTGAGCCGTGCGAATCCGTTTTGCCGGGTACTGCAATTAGATCCCATCTTTTGTTGCCTATTTCCATAAATCTCAAATTTTGTTCTAAAAATTCCATATTTCGCCCCTTCCTTTCTTCTCCATAGTCTCGATTCCCTGTTAGCTTGATTTATTATATTTATTTGGTTTTCTTAGATGCATTGGAGTGAGCTGGAACTCTAGCAATTTTACTTATTTTGAGGGCAAGATGATGGTAAGAGAATGGGGCTGAATTTTATCGGAGCAAGGTAGCTAGTCCTATTTCCTTAAGTTTCATTTCTTTTAATATTTGGTTCCTCTTATATATGTGTTCAAAAAATTCAACCTTGGGTTGTATTTGGTAGTTGGTAATCTATCCAGATTTCTGACAATTTAATACGATAATTTTGATTACCGTATTTGATATATTTTTTGAATGATAATACAGATTACCTTGGCAATCCAGATTGTCTCATGGGAGGCAATTTGGATTATCTTGAGAAGGGATGGCTATCCAGATTGTCACTTCTTTGATAATATTATAATAAAAATTTTGGATAAAATTATCTCTAAAAAAAAATCATATAAAATCCATTGCCCAGCCCTCCTCCTCCCTCTTACCCCCTCCGTGTGCGCTCTCTGTCTGCGGCTCCTCCATCTTCTTTTGTTTGCCCGTGGCCCTTCCATCCTTGTCCTCCATCATCCTCTCATGGCTCCTCCACGTCTGTCCCCATCATCCCCACGGCTTCACATGCATCCGCCCCCTCCCCACCCCCCAATGCCTACTCTTTCCGACACCTCTCAGTCTACCACTTCTCCGTGCCACTACTACACCCATATCACTCCCATCATTTTTCATCAGAAAAAAAGAAGAGCACCATGGCAAAATTATTAGAGATATTTTAGAAATTTAATTTTATATTATCGATAATCTAATTGTCATACCAAACATGTCAATCAAGATTTTTAATAATTTTACTGTAACATTATTTGTATATATCAAATATAGTAATCAATATTACTAGCAATTTAATAGTAGTAATCTATTCTGAAAGCAATCCATATTATCTTTCAAGATTGCTTGGCAATACACTAAATGCAACTTTGATTCTATCAGATGCTACAGTCATTGCCAGTATTTTCTTAAAGTGATATTTCAATGATCTCTAATTGGGATTGTGATACCCAGCCTAAAATTTCTTTTGCATGAATCTTAGGGCATGACATGAAAAATAAAAAAAATAAAATAAAAAAAAGAGAAAAAAAATACTTTTTCTCTCTCTTATCTCTCTCTCTCTTTTTCTTTCTAGAATTTCTCTCTCCACCTGCTCTCTCTCTATCTGATCTATGATCTCTAGTATGGACTTGAGATGAAAATAAAAAGATTCGAAATTACTTTGATATCCATGTAGTAGATTGGATAATAATCCGGTCCTTATTAGAAATTCATAGTCTGATCATCGTGGACCCCCTATTGAGCACCCTGACATGACCTCTGATGATATTAATCATGAATTTTTCTTTTGAGAATTACGAAGATTCTCTCTCCACTTTCTCTCTTTATTTTCTTTCTCTTCACCCACTTTTTCTCTCTCTAGAAGATTTATGGATCCTGTATCGAGTCATATCTTCCTCTTTTATGGATTCATATTGACTCTGACAAGATGACTTGAAATTGCTTAAATATTCGTATCATATATCAATCCATACCGGACATGTCTAGTATCTTTGAAACCTACTGTTAATGAATCCCCTATTGATCGTTCTTAGTTTGATCTAATCTATGCTCTATGATTTTTTGATCGAATTGCTTAGATCTAATCCTCAGCTAGGAGGCTCTGAATTGTTTCGGTGCCCGGACAGCCTATTAGACTAACTATTTGATCAACAGTCCTCTTTTCTTATGATTTAATTTTACTGAATTCATCGAATAAGAATTAATTATTTTTTTAATATTTTAATAGGATGAGTCGATTCTTCTAACAAAGTCTAAAGATCTAAGACATACGAGATAAATAGATCTTACACTCCTTATTTATTTTTAAATAATTATATTTTACATGGAAAGAATTATTGTTGATGAAATCATATTTTTTATAAAATAAAGATCAGTATATGTGATATGAAAAATATATTTTATTATGATCATTGATTTCATAAATATATTTTTTGAAAATAATATATTTATGAAGCATAAATTTTATGATTTTTCTATCTATATATATATATTTTAAGAAAAAAATAAAGATTTCAAAGGCTCTCAAGTAGCTATGAATGAATCCCTTTAGGAAGGTCGAAATTCGAAGCTAGTATCCACATGAAACATGACCCCACCAACAGGTATAAAATTGGTATATGAAATAAAAATTCTGTCGATTAAGAAATATAGAATTATGTCGATTAAGAAATATAGTCCTGTCACGAATATCATAGTAATCTTAACATGAATATCTGTGAGTAATATTTTGAAACATGACACGAATATATGACAAGAATGATTTATGCATGTATGATTAATTTATAACTTATTTTATTATATATTTTATGAAATATTTTATTTTTTATTATCTGTTATTTTTTATATATTGCATTATCATAAAAAATTTATGCTGGATCCAGTAAGGAAGCGTAGATTCTAATTACTGAGCTAGTGTAGCTCATATTTTTTTTTTATCTAGATAAATGAGATTAGAAATGAAGAATGATTCAGACTTGAGGGTCTACGTTAGCGAACCCGAAGATTTTATAACTGAAGTCTAGTTTGTTGGAGATTATGGGCTTGTAGTAATTATTTATAGATTATGAGATAAGAATTTTATATTTGATTATGGATTTAAATGTTTTGAACTAATTTTGGTCTAATTATTTGGTGAATGATGGAATTAAATTTTTTATTATTTTTTATTTATGATAGATTTCAGTTGATCATGATTGATAGGCTTTATGTTATCGACGGCTGCATCCCTTGATAGCATGACCGTATTATGTCCCAAATTTGAAATATGATAAAAATGATATTAGAACTTAGGTTATGATTACTTGGGACTATAGTATAAGTGACTAAGGCATGATATAAGTAAAATCATAGTTTAGTTTATGACCATTAAGGATATGACAAATGTAGCTTAAAGAATTCAAAGATTGGATTTTAGATCAATAGGTATTGCGATGGAATTTATTCAGGGACATACGATGTATATAATAGAACTAATAAGTTATATCTTGAATTTTAATAAGTATGTTTGATCTAAACCTTAGAGGTGTTGACCTTTGAATATAGGATATTATATAGATAAGTTATATTGTGTTGTATATATTTGTTCAATTATTATGATTATAAAATTCTAAACTTGATATAGGTGAAGATTATGATGATTTTTCTTATTTTGATGTTAATTGTTTGATCATTACAATTTTAGATTTATTAGAAGGAATTTGTTTAGGACGTGGCTTTAGAAAAAATTACATCATACAAGAGATAAATATTTTTCGAGCATTGAACCTACAAGAGGATCATGTATAAAACTTATATATAAATGAATATATATATATATATATATATATATATATATATATATATATATATATATATATATATATATATATATTTGATCTATTGGTGGATTGGGTTACTTGATCTTCCTTATGTTTGTTGAAGATAGTGAGGTGTATTGAATATGTCAAGTTAACGTTTCAGTTTTGGAGCTGGTCTAAGGTATCTTGCTATTGTCAAATTTTTGAAAGACTGATATGAGTTTTAACAAATAAGTAATAAAATTTCATATCAGTTTATTTATCGATGCAAGAGTCATGATGAAAGAAGCTATCCGCAAGAGATAATCGAATTGATTCTACTCACAATAATATTGATTTGAGATCTTCTAATTTGTTAAAGATTTGAGTTACTCATTTTACATAAAAAAGGTTAATTTGGAATCGTTCTATTGATTGTCTGGTAAATCTAGAGTTAACTTACTTTAAATTAATTCTAGATGTATTAGATTCTAGATGAATGGCACATGCTTATGCTATAGTTTCAAATATAAAAAGTGGAGCAAGATTTAATTTTGATATGGTACGCTCGAGGAATAGTAAAGACAAAGAAACCTAAAGCTTTGTTCTAGTTCTATCTATGAAAAAAAAATGATGAAAGGTGGGATTTTTTTTTTAGATTCTAATGTAAATGATATTTTTGATAGGATTCATTCGATAGACTTGGAGGATTTGATCGGTTTAGATTGGGGTGCACAATAGAAGTATGGTGGTTGAATTATACTAAAACTAGTTAAGGTTACTAATTCTAACATAATAAGTGTTATGAGTAGAGACTTGACTTTCGTAAAAGAGACCGTCATTGATAAATGAAAGGATAAGGTTATTGATTCTTGAGCTCATTTAGATGTTGCAATACTATCTTCGGTGATTGGTTCTTTTGTAATAGCAATGGTTAAAAGAATTTGAGCATCTTAAGTTTAAGGTTAGTGGATTGATATTTTTTGGTTGAGCTCAGATGTAGAATGTTTGGGTTTAGATATCCTTTTCTTAGCTTTGACATTATTACTTTAATGGATTCGAGGATTTTCTATGATAAAAGTTTAATTGTTATATCAAATAGGAGGCTAAAATGATAAAAGAAGGTTGTAGATTATAATGATCATCTAATGCTCTAGATTTTTCTATGTTTAAGAAGAATAGATAAGATCGATTATGATTTTCATGTGAAATTAATCAAGAGTAAATAATTTCGCGGGCAAGAAATTATAGTATTTTGAGCCACGATTAAGAGATCAAAGAAATTCATGATCTTGCGGATGGAAATAATCTAGTTTTAAAATATTATATAGTTATTTATATTGAGGATTTGTGAAACAAGTATTTTGAGATGTTGATAATTTAGAAGCTTAAGGACAATATGAGGGTTATGTATTTTCAATGTTCAAAACCTCAAGTATGCCAAGTTTTGTGGGTGAAACATTTTTTAAGGAGGGTAGAATGTGATACCCAGTCCAAATTTTTTTTGCACGAATCTGAGGGCATGACAAGAAAAATAAAAAAATAAAATAAAAAAGAGAGAAAATACTTTTTCTCTCTCTTATCTCTCTAGGATTTCTCTCTCCACCTGCTCTCTTTCTCTCTCTATCTGATCTATGATCTTCAATACAGACTTGAGATAAAAACAAAAAGATCCAAAATTACTTTAATATCTATGCAGTAGGTTGGATCCTAATCCAGTTTTTATCAAAAATTCATAGTCTGATCATCGTGGATCCCCTATTGAGCATCATGATATGACCTCTGATGATGTTAATCATGAATTTCTCTTTTAAGAAATATGAAGATTTTCTATCCACTTTCTCTCTCTATTTCTCTCTCTTCATCCACTTTCTCTCTCTAAAAAGACTTATGGATCCTATATCGAGTCGTATCATCCTCTTTTTATGGATCCATATTGACTCCGACAAGATGATCTGAAACTGTTTTGATATTTGTATCATATATCAATCCAAGCTGGACATGTCTAGTATCTTTGAAACCTACTATTGATGAACTCTATTAATCGATCTTAGTCTGATCTAATTCATGCTCCATGATTTCTTGATCGAGTTGCTTAGATCTGATCCTTAGCTAGGAGATCCTGAATTGTTCCAGTGTCTGAACAGCCTGTTAGACTAACATCTGATCAACAGTTCTCTTTTCTTATGATTTAATTCTACTGAATTTATCAAACAAAATTAATTATATTTTTAATATTTTAATAGAATTAATCGATTCTTCTAACGAAGTCTAAAGATCTAAAGCGTACGAGGTAAGTAGATTTTACGCTCTTTATTTATTTTTAAATAATCATATTTTTTATATAAAAAATTATTGTTGATGAAATCATATTTTTTATAAAATAAAGATCAGCATATGTAATATGAAAAAGTATGTTTTATTATGACCATTGATTTTATGAATATAATTTATGAAAATGGCATGTTTATGAAGCATGAATTTTATAATTTTTTCACCTATGTATATGTATATTTAAAAAAAAATAAAAATTTCAAAGGCTCTCAGATAGCTATGAATGAATCTCTTTGAGAAGGTCGACATCTAGAGCTAGCATCCACACGAAACATGACTCCGTCAACGGGTATAAAGTTGGTATATGAAATAAAAATTCTGTCGATTAAGAAAATAATCCTGTCATAGATATAATAGTGATCTTAACATGAATATCTATGAGCAATATTTTGAAATATGACACGAATACATAGCAAGAATAATTTATGATTTATGTTTATGAAATATTCATGATTTATGCATGCATGATTGGCTTATGACTTGTTTTATTATATGTTCTATCAAATACATTATTTTATATTATCTGTCATTTTTTAAATATTGTATTGTCATAAAAAATTTATGCTGGATCTAGTAAGGAAGTGTAGATTTTTTTTATTGAGCTAGTGTAGCTCATATTTTTTTTTTCTTTTTCTGTCCAGATAAATAAGATTAGAAATGAAGGATGATTCAAACTTGAGGGTCTACGCTAACGAACCTGAAGATTTTATAGCTGAAGCCTATTTTGTTGAAGATTATGGACTTGTAGTAATTATTTATGGATTGTAAGATAAGGATTTTGTATTTGATTATGAATTTAGATCCTTTGAACTAATTTTGGTCTAATTATTTAATGAATGATGGAACTGAATCTTTTATTATATTTTATTTATGATGGATTTCAATTGATCATGATTAATAGGCTTCATATTATCGAGGGCTATACCTTCGATAGCATAACCGTATTATATCCCGGATTTGGAGCATGACAGGAATGCATGGACTTTCTTGTTGTCTCTCGATCTGTTCATAATGAGGATCTTTCACGATGTAATCATATACTTCATTACATTATATTTTAGCTGCTTTGCCTTTCCCATCCCTCCCTTTAGCATGAAAGAGCAGTTTCGTTCCTATTTGCTTGCTGTCATCCTTGACTTACCATCTACTCATATCTTTCTTGGTCTCAAAGGTTTCTCAACTTCCTGTTGATTGATGAACTGGAGCATGACTTATGGTCGACACCATTGGTAATGTTATCCATCTTTGTCACCTTCTTTCTGATGTATATGTTCGATCCTGCACTTCACCTTATCTTTGCTGAGGGACTTCAGTGTCTCATGTTCATTGAGCTGACCAAGAAAATCGGTACTGACTAAAACTTTGTTGGTTGCTCGCTCTGTAACGAGTTTGCAATTTTCATCTAGATTCTTGATGTAAGATTTTGGAGGTGGGCTTCTACGTATGCATGTGTCAGTGTTATGGGTACCTTGCATATATTGATTTTCTTTCTTTTTTCTCCTTTTGTAAATCTTACCATTATGTTTTACTTCATCATTTTGTTTCAAATGGGTCATAGGTTTCATTATCCAAAAGTGACTGACTGCAATGTCCATTGTTTTTCCAATCTTGTCTCTTTAAACCAAAATAAGAAGATATAAGTTTGCCAGAAATTGAGATAATAGCAATCAATCATATATCACATGTTAGAAATTAGAAGAAGTTTATAAGAAACTAGTCTAGCTTTGGATGAGGTGCATGAGAATACTGATCACTGACCTCCTAAATCATCGTTGTCTCCCCTATGTGCAGGTATTGGCAGTCACCGGCAGTTCCAAGCTACAACCCCCCAAGAGCTCTTGTAGAACAACTCCACATGCACGAACACAGGAAGGTGATAGAGCCAATCCTTTCTCTCATAATTTCCTAGAAAAGAATGAAACAAATTTTGAACGTACGTGAGAGAAATCTTGACGGAGAGAGAATCACAGAAGATAATAAGAGTGTGGGAGTTTGAGAGACTTCCAAGTCTTCCGTGATTGTATTCCACTAACAACAGGAACACTGTGTTATATAACAAATCTAATGTTAGGCCTCAATGGCGTGAACAAAGAATTTCTCCAATTGATCTCAGGTTTCACAACAGACCCACAAATATATCAACAACCCATTAATGCTAAAAACAGTAGGCTATAAAATAGAAATAAAAATAAGAACAAATAAAAGATTTGAATTTTTAAGAATTTGAGAAAAAAATAAAATATTTTTTTTTTTTTGATGTGAACAAGAGATAGCAGAGTTACCCTCATTTTATTAGAATAAAAGCTCAGAATTTATATATACAGATTAAAAGAGCAATAAGCTCTGCTTAGAACCCAACACAAAAGAAGATTTATGGACAATAATAGAACCCATATCCCACTCAAAGAAGAAGTTTTATGGGCAAAACAAAACTCATATCCCACCCCAAGAAGAAGCTTTAGGGAGTGGATGCATAGCGAGGGATTGCAACTTATTCCATAGATTTTGATGTTGCACCTAAACTTAGTAAAACCCAGATGTTCCCAATCAAAAATGGATTGGAGCAGCTTCTGTAAGACTAAGAATACTGAATTCTTCTTATTTAAGAAGATGCGGGCATTTTTTTCTCTCCCAAGCTCCCAACAAGCAGCTGCAAAAAGTTGATGCCCAAGCTTTTTTGCCAACTTGCCTTTGTTCCTCCCTGTCTAGCATGTCCAAAAATCAAGAAAGTTCACTGGTCTTCCTTTAAGATTCAGTTGTAATTTTACGGTTGCCCAAATATGTGATAACCCGGCCCAATTGGGCCCAAAACCAGCCCACAAAGCCCACCCAGAAAAAAAAAAAAAAGAAAAACAGAGGAGAAGACTCCTGAAGGGAGTCTTCTTCCTCCTCTCACCAGCTCCCAATCGAAGTCGGAAAGAGCCCCCCTCCGGCTCTATTTAAGGAGGAGAACCCTCCTTTCTCCCTCTCATCAAAGACTCGAGACCCAGTCGGCGGCAATCGCCGAAAATCACCGCGGAGACCGTCCCTGTGCCATCCTTTTTGCTCGTCGGAAAAGCTTCGCCAGCGTCGGAGGTGAGCCTCCTCCCCTTCCTCTCTTCTCCTCCTTTCTCCCCGTGCCCGTGTGCACGATCGCCGACGACCGGAGTCGCCGGATTTCTTTGAGAAAGAGATTCGATCTCTTTTGAATGTGTGGAGTCGGTGGCCGCCGCTGCCACCGGCTTGGCCATCCTCTTGCAGCTGGGTCGCCCCTCCTCCTGCCGACGGCCACCCCATGCTGGTGGCACCGCCGGTCGGCCAGCCAACAGGGGATTGTGAGATCCCCTGTTTCGACCTAATGGAAGCCCGGGAAGATGAAAAGAAAAAGGAAGAAGAAGAAAAGAAAAGAAAAGAAAAAAGGAAAAAGAAAAAGAAAAGAAAAAGGAAAAAGAAAAGAAAATGCAAAATAGAAAAAATAAAAAAAAATAAAATAAGAGAAAATTTTCTCTCTCCCCTCTTTCTCTCTCTTTCTTTCTCTCTCTATTTTCTCTCTCTAAAAAGAAAAGAAAAAAAAAGAAAAAAAAATATAATAATAATAATAATAATAATAAATACACATGAGAGGAAGTTTCTCTCATCTTCTCTTAAGTCTTTCTCTCTCTAGAATTGAACTTTCTCTTTCTACCTTCTCTCTATATTTTCTCTCTCTAATTTTCTCCTTATTTTCTCTCTCTAGACCTTTTATCTCTTTTTATGATTTCATCTCTCTAGGATCATTCTCTCTCTGATTGCATCACAGATCCTAGGATAAACTTGAGATGAAAATATGATGATCTGAGACTGCTCCGAAATTCGTGCAGTAGATTAGATTTCGATCCGATCCTTATTCAAAATTGATAACATCAATCATGGTTAATCCATATTAAGTCATCCTGATATGACCACTGATGATCTCAATCATGATTGCCACTTTTGAAGGATACGAAGATTCTCTCCTTCTCCTACTTTCTCTCTCATGATTGACTTTCTCTCTCTAAAAAGGTCTATGAATCTGTACCAAGTCATGCCTTCATCTTTTAGGGGTTCATATTGACTCTAATAAGATGATCCGAAATTACTTTGATATCGTGCTGTATGTCAACCTCATTTGATCGTATCAAAGATCTTTCAAATTCATTATTAAAGAACCCTATTGATTGATCTTGACTTTAATTCGATCTGTGCTTCACGATTTTTGATCAAGTCACTTGAATCTGACCCTCAGATAAGAGATCCTAAATTGCCCTAGTATCTGGATGGTCCGACACATTCGACAACAGTCCTCTTTCTTATGATTTAATCTTATTATATTTATGGAATAGAAATTGATGATGATTTGATATTTTAAATAGGATTAGCTGATTCTTTTAACGAAGTCTGAAGATCTAAGATGAACGAGGTAAGTAGATCCTATGCTCCTTATTTATTTTTTTAAATGATCATATTTTTATGCAAAGAATTATTATTGATGAAATCATAATTTTTCATAAAATAAGGATCGGCATATGTGATATGAAAAAGCATGTTTTATTATGAGCATTGATTTCATGAATATGTCTTATGAAAATAGCATGATTATGAAGCATGAATTTTATTATTTTTCCATCTATGTATATGTATGCTTTAAGAAAAAGATATAATGATTTCAAAGGCTCTCAGATGGCTATGAATGAATCCCTTCGAAAGATAGATATCTGGACCTAGCATCCACACGAAACATGGCCCTGCCAGTGGGTATAAGTTGGCACATGAATTAAGAACTATGTTGATTAAGAAATATGCCCTATCACGGGTATAATAGTGACCTTAGCATGAATATCTGTGAGCAATATTTTGAAACATAACATGAATGCATGATGAAAATGATTTACGATTCATGATTGTGAAATATACATGATTTATACATGCATGATGAATTTATAACTTTTTTGTTATATGCTCTATGAAATGCTTTATTTTGTATTACCTGTTATTTTCTAAATATTGCATTATCATGAAAAATTTATGTTTGATCCGATAAGGAAGCATAAGTTCTACTTACTGGGCTAGTGTAGCTGATATTCTTTTTATTTTCTTTTTGTTTGAACAGAGAAATAAGGTTAGGATCGGCAAAAGGAATCCAAGCTTGAAGATCGGCATAGCAAGCTGAAAAATTTGGAGCAAAAGTTTAATTTATTTTATAATCATGGATTTGTAGTTATTTATGAATGTTGAGATTCGGGTTAGTACTTGCTTTTGGATTTAGATGCTCTGAACTAGTTTTGGTTTAATTAAATTTTTGAATTAAACTTTATTATTATATTTATTTGTGATACACCTGTTATTATATTTAAGAAGATGAATTTTGGCTTCGTGTTATCGTGGGTCCATCCCTCGGTAACATGGCCATATTATGTCCTAGATTTGGGGGTGAATTTTATGGTATCAGAGCTTAGGTTATAATCATTGGGATTATGATATAAATGATATAAATGATTAGGATATGATAGAATAATATCAGAGCTTAGGTTTAAGATCATTGAGATTATCAAGTGATATTAAAACTTTATGTATGATCAATAGGATATGACCGAGTGGAGTATAATGGATAATATCAGAGCTTAAGATTATGATCATTAAGGACGTGATAGAATAATATAAAGTTTAGATTACGATCACTAGAGAATATGACTTAAGTGGTATTTGAGCTTAAGGTTATCATTATTCGGGATTGTGATTTTAGTGATATGTGAACTTGAGGCTAAGATCATGAGGAACATGATAGATATAAAAGAAATGATTCAATAATTTGATTTCGAATCAATAGATGTTATGATGAAATTTATGCATAAGTGGCATATGATATCTATAATAGAATTGACGAGTTATATCTTAGATTTCAATTAGCAAGGTTGACCTAAGTATGAGAAGTGTTGACCCTAGAATGAAGTGGAGGTATTGATATATTATGTTAGGTATATTTGATGACATTGGAATGCTAAACCTATATGGATAAAGGACATGATACTTTTGCTGATTTTGATGTTAATTTCTTTGCAAAGAAAGTTGGTTTGAAAGTGTCTAAATGATTGTAAGGTAAATGAAGGTTAACTCAAATTAATTCTAAACATATTGATTCTTGAGGAGTAGTGAAGCTTATGTAATAAGTTCAAACATAGAAGGTGGATGAAGATTTAATTTTGATGTGCTATGCCTAAGAGATAGTAATGACAAAAAATCTTAAATTTTAACCTAAATTGTATATAAATCTGAAAGTTGGATCTATTTTTGATTGTTTAATATACAAAGATATTTTTATTTTTGATAGACTTAGATAATTTGGTAAGTTGAGATCAGAGTGCACAGCAAAAGTGTGGTGGTCTGAATTGATTAAAAATATTAATCCTTTAAATCAAAAGATATTATGAAATACATTAGTTGTAAATAAGAAAGATTTTACTGATAATAAAAGGATGCTAAAGAGAAAATCTATCTGATCAAGGAAAGACTCAAGGGAGCACAGGATAGACAGAAGAGTTGGCCAGATAGAAAAAAAGAGAATTAGAATTTCAGGTCGGGATCATAATTTTCTAAAAGTATCACCTACAAAAAGTGTCATGAGGTTTGGAGACATGGCAAGCTGAGTCCGCGATATAATGGATCTTTTAAATTTTGAGCCGAGTAGGAGATGTTGCTTACGAACTTCCTTACCATCGGATTTATCTAAAGTGCACAATGTCTTTCATGTTTCACCACTAAAAAATTTGTACCTAATCTAAATAATATAGTAAAATATGAGCCATTGCAAGTTCATGAAGACTTGACTTACGAAGAGTTTTTCCTCTGAATTGTTGATAAAAAAAAAGAAGTGCTAAAATGACACATCATTCCATATGTGAAGATTCATTGGAGTAATCATGAAGAGAGAGAGGCTACATGGGAGCTTGAAGATGATATGAAGACGAGATATCCATACTTATTTGAAAATGAAGGTATGTTAAATTTTGAGGATGAAATTTTTTTTAAGGGGGGTAGAATGTGATAACCCGGCCCAATTGGGCCCAAAACCAGCCAACAAAGCCCATCCAGAAAAAAAAAAAGGGGAAACAGAGGAGAAGACTCCCAGGATCTTCTTCCTCCTCTCACCGGCTCCCAATCAGAGTTGGAAAGAGCCCCCCCTCGGCTCTATTTAAGGAGGAGAACCCTCCTCTCTTCCTCTCATCAAAGACTCGAGACCCAGTTGGCAGCAATCACCAAAAATCTCGGTGGAGACCGTCCCTGTGCCATCCTTTTTGCTCGTCGAAAAAGCCTCACCGCGTCGAAGGTGAGCTCCTCCCCTTCCTCTCTTCTCCTCCTTTCTCCCCGTGCCCGTGTGCACGATCGCTGGCGACCGGAGTATTCGAATTTTTTGAGAAAGGGATTCGGTCCCTTTTGAATGTGTGGGCGTCGGTGGCCGCCGCCGGCCACCGGCTTGGCCTTCCTCTTGCCGCTGGGTCGCCCCTCTCCTGCGACGGCGCCCCATGCTGGTTGCACCGCGGCAGGCCAGCCAACAGGAGATTGTGAGATCCCTGTTTCGGCCCAATGGAAGCTCGGGAAGAAGAAAAGAAAAAGGAAGAAGAAGAAGAAAAGAAAAGAAAAGAAAAAAGGAAAAAGAAAAAGAAAAGAAAAAGGAAAAAGAAAAAGAAAAGAAAAGAAAATGCAAAATAGAAAAAATAAAAAAAATAGAAAAAAAAATAAAATAAGAGAAAAATTTCCTCTCTCCCCTTTTTCTCCCTCTTTCTCTCTTTCTCTCTCTTTCTCTCTCTATTTTCTCTCTCTAAAAAGAAAAGAAAAAGAATAAGAAAAAGAAAAAAATATATATAATAATAATAATAATAAATACACATGAGAGGAAGTTTCTCTCATCTCTCTCTTAATCTTTCTCTCTCTAAAATTGAACTTTCTCTCTCTACCTTCTCTCTATATTTTCTCTCTCTAGATTTTCTTCTTATTTTCTCTCTCTAGACTTTTTATCTTTTTTTATGGATTTCGTCTCTCTAGGATCATTCTCTCTCTCTGATTGCATCACAGATCCTAGGATAAACTTGAGATGGAAATATGATGATCTGAGACTGCTCCAAAATTCGTGCAGTAGATTAGATCCCGATCCGATCCTTATTCGAAATTGATAACATCAATCATGGTTAATCCATATTAAGTCATCCTGATATGACCACTGATGATCTCAATCATGATTGCCACTTTTGAAGGATACGAAGATTCTCTCTCCACTTTCTCTCTCTATTTTCTCTCTCATGATTGACTTTCTCTCTCTAAGAAGGTCTATGAATCCTGTACCAAGTCATGCCTTCATCTTTTAGGGGTTCATATTGACTCTAACAAGATGATCCGAAATTACTTTGATATCCGTGCTGTATATTAACCTCAATTGATCGTATCAAAGATCTTTCAAATTCATTATTAAAGAACCCTATTGATTGATCTTGACTTTTAATTCGATCTGTGCTTCACAATTTTTGATCAAGTCACTTGAATCTAACCCTCAGATAAGAGATCCTGAATTGCCCTGGTATCTGGATGGTCCGACACATCCTGACAACAGTCCTCTTTTTTATGATTTAATCTTATTATATTTATAGAATAAAAATTGATGATTATTTGATATTTTAAATAGGATTAGCTGATTCTTTTAACGAAGTCTGAAGATCTAAGATGAACGAGATAAGTAGATCCTATACTCCTTATTTATTTTTTTAAATAATCATGTTTTTATGCAAAGAATTATTATTGATGAAATCATAATTTTTCATAAAATAAGGATCGGCATATGTGATTTGAAAAAGTATGTTTTATTATGAGCATTGATTTCATGAATATGTCTTATGAAAATAGCATGATTATGAAGTATGAATTTCATTGTTTTTCCATCTATGTATATGTATGCTTTAAGAAAAAGATATAATGATTTCAAAGGCTCTCAGATGGCTATGAATGAATTCTTTCGGAAAGGTCGACATTCGGAGCTAGCATCCACACGAAATATGACCCTGCCAGTGGGTATAAAGTTGGCACATGAATTAAGAACTCTGTCGATTAAGAAACATGACCATGTCATGGGTATAATAGTGACCTTAGCTCGAATATCTGTGAGCAATGTTTTGAAACATGACATGAATGCATGATGAAAATGATTTATGATTCATGATTGTGAAATATACATGATTTATACATGCATGATAATTTATAACTTGTTTTGTTATATGCTCTATGAAATACTTTATTTTGTATTATCTGTTATTTTTTAAATATTATATTATTATGAAAAACTTATGTTTGATCCGATAAAAAAGCGTAAGTTCTACTTACTGGGCTAGTGTAGCTGATATTCTTTTTGTTTTCTTTTTGTTTGAACAGAGAAATAAGGTTAGGATCGGCAAAAAGAATCCAAGCTTGAAGATCGGCATAGCAAGCTGAAAAATTTGCAGCAGAAGTTTAATTTATTTTATAATCATGGATTTATAGTTATTTATGAATGTTGAGATTCGGGTTAGTATTTACTTTTGGATTTAGATGCTCTGAACCAGTTTTGGTTTAATTAAATATTTGAATTGAACTTTATTATTACATTTATTTGTGATACATCTGTTATTATATTTAAGAAGATGAATTTTGACTTCGTGTTATCGTGGGTCCATCTCTCGGTAACATGGCCGTATTATGTCTCGAATTTGGGGCGTGACAAAATACTCCTTACAAATGAACAGCTGAAGAAAAGGTGATTAATGGACTCAAAGTTGGTACCACAAAAGCAGCAACTAGTACTAATATTCCAACCCTTCCCAGCGAGCACTTCACCTATGTATAATCTATTCTTGGCTGCCAACCATAAAAACACTTTAGCTTTCTTTGGGCTCGGTGTTTTCGAAACTGTATTTTGAAAAGGGCATCTTAAACCATCAAAATTTAGGAACTTATAAGAGAAATCAATAGTAAAAAGGCCATTGTGTGCAAGCTTTCAAAGAAGAATATCTGCAATACGAGACGGCACCGTAGAAAGAAAAGATCATACAACAACTGAAGCTGATATGACTCATGCCTTATCAAAGGACCCATCTATGGGACATACCACCTCAACGTGCTCATATTCCAAAATGATGCAATGGGCAAGTTAGACTTCAATGTTCATTCATAAAGATCATCAAAACTATAACAAAGAGGAATTGCATCAAGCCAAGTATCTTCTCAGAATCTAATTGATCTTTCATTGCCTCATTTAAAAGCCATATAGTTCCAAAAAGCCTCATTCTTTAAATTGATATCCTTCCAAATGGGAGATAGCCCCAAAGTCGACTTTCCCGTTCGCATTCCAAACATCTTTCTTGAGTAGTAAGCTCTTGCAATTTTGTGCCACCAAGGATCATTTGCCCCACGAAGGAACCTCCAAGACCATTTAGCAAGCAAAGAGTTGTTCAATTGGGATAATTTTTTGACACCTAGACCCTCTTATTCTTTGGACTTACAAACAACCTCCCAGCTCATCAGGCAATGAAACCCATTGACTTTATCAGAATCTTTCCGTAAAAAAGCTCTTCTCATCTTATCAATTCTACTAATAACCTAAGTTGGTAGTCTAAAGATGGACATGTAATATGAAGGGAGGGCTGACATCACAGCATTGATCAAGGTTAACCTACCTTCCCATGAAAGTAATTTTATTTTTCAAGTTGCAAGTTTCGCACTCACTTTTTCAATCAAAGGTAACCAACATTGCTTTGGAAGCTTCATAAAATGCAAAGGCAGGCCAGATAGATAAATAAAAAATCTCTCTTCTTGCAGTTCAATTAAGATGCAAACTTTGAAGCCTCCCCATCATTCATGTTGAAGCAATGAATGGAGCTCTTGTGGAAGTTGATTTTCAGTCCAAAAACAGCTTCAAATGCCAACAAGATAGCCTTGGCTACCAACATATTTTCTTGTTTTCCAGCACAAAATAGAAGTGTGACATCTGTAAACTGTAAGCTCAAAATACCCCTGTACTCCTTAAGACTACTAATTCCTTCAATTAACCCTAATGCACCTGCTCTTTTGAGTAATCGAGCAAGAACATCCACTATAAGAATAAAGAGAGAAGGTAAGATTGGATCTCCTTGCCTAAGGCCTTGCTTGCATTTTTTCCATCTACTAGGAGAATCATTCACTAACAAGAAAATGGAGGCCGATGAGAGAAGGCAACGAATCTATTCAATCCATCTGATAGGAAAGCCTCTGGCATACAGCACTTCAAAAAGAAACTCCCAGTTCAATTTGTCAAAGATTTTCTCAAAGTCCAACTTACAAAGCAATCCTTTTTCACCTGTGCACTTGCAATATGCCACTATCTCATGTGCGCTGAGGAAGCAATCAATGATATTTCTCCCTTTTATGAATACCGACTGAGATTCATCAATGAGAATAGGAAGTAAATGATTGAGCCTTCTTGAAAGAATCTTCGTTATAATCTTGTAAAGGCAATTTAGGAGGCAAATTGGCCTAAGATCCTTAGCTGATAAGGAAACTTCCTTCTTCAGGATAAGAGTGATGAAGGCAAAGTTGAGGCAGTCCAAGTCAAGGTGTCCTCTGTAAAACTCTTTTAGCAGAATAAATAAGTCATTCCTTAAGATATCCCAAAATCTTTGCACAAAAGAGAAGGTAAATTCATTGGGGCGCGAAGATTTGCTATCATCAAATGAAAACACTGCCTCTCTAATTTCCTCCATAGTAAAGGAATTCACTAACTCAGATAGGTCAGGGGGTGGTGAGTCAAAAAGCATGCTCCAATTGATTTTTAACTTAGGTGCTATATTCCATCCAAAGAGATCCTTAAAGAATGAGTGAAGAATCGAAGCAATGTCTTTCTGGTTAGAATACTTAATACAGCCATCCAACAAAATGTCAAGATAATTCTCTCTTTTTCTACTTGATGCCACTTTATGAAAGAATGAAGTATTCCTATCACCTTCTTTTAGCCAAGTAATATTGGATCGTTGCTTCCAATAGATTTCTTCTTTTTTGTATAGGTCCTCCAAAGAAGCTCTAAGACTTCTTCTAGCATCGATCTTCGAGGTGGAAAGGCCAGCTGATTCTTTCTTCCTATCAAAGATTTCGATGTCATGCAATATCTTCTTCTTAATCTCTCTGTTGAAAATTCTCCTCTCAAAGGCCCAATATTTAATTGCAGCACAAACATTTCTAAGATTTTTCACCCAAGCTGCAACATCACAACCCATATCTAAACTCTTCCAAGTACCCCTCACCACATCCTCAAAATTTGATTCTTTTAACCATCAAGATTCAAATCTGAAGATTTTGGAACCACTAAAATTCTTCTTACAAATCAATGCAATAGGCACATGGTCAGAAGCAGAACTAGAGAGAGCCCTTTTCACCGATGCTGGAAAGGCAATCTCCCACTCAATGGAAAAAAGGAAACGGTCAAGCCGAGCCATGGAAGGACTATCCTGTCGGTTACTCTAGGTGAGTTTCCGACATTTGAGATCTATATCAATAAGGCAGAGATAAGAATCAGATCCAAGAATTGCAAAGTATCCTTAAGACATTGGGGATTTCCTCTTCTTTCCTCAACACCTTTAGTAAAATTAAAATCACCCCCCAAAGGCTATGGTCTATGGTCCTGTCAATGAATGACGGAGGGTTAACAATTCCTGAAAGAAGGTCTCACACTGATTAGCATCATAGGTTCCATAGACTGAGGTAATACAAACATTCTTATTGCAAGCGCAAGTATACAACTCAACAATCAAAGAATGAGTCAATCTGATTGTATTCATCACTGAGAATTTCCTAGAGCTCCATCCAATAAGAATTCCTCCAGCCAAGCCAATGGCATCTAATGAGCACCAAACGTCTACTTTTGAGCTCCCTAATGATCTGAAGATACCAGCTGAGGGTGCCACAATTTTTGACTCCTGTATCAAGATGATGTCACACGCTGATTCTACAATTACATCCCTGATAGCTTGCTTCTTTTCTGCAGATCCAGTTCCTCTCACATTCCATGAAACCACAATCATGATGCTTCCCAGATCACCTCAATCAAAAGCACTGGGAATGCTGTCAGATAAACACACACTTGCCAAACTGACAATGAATTCCCAACCAAAGCACTTTAGGAAGAAAAGCCAACAACTAAACAATACTACTGCACCAAGAACAGACATCAGGGGATCATCAAAATTAAGCACCACTGCCCTCCAACCTTCTCCAAAGCAAATATAACCAGCTGACCAAAGACCTCTACTCCACCGATCCCCACCAAACTGCACATCCATTAAACTCAAACCATCTTCAAAAGCTTTAGACATCCTATTGAACACCAGGATAACATGAGCACCACATACCAAAACCAACACATAGAGAGGAGGCATCAGAAGAAAATAAAGCTTAGACGCCACTTCATACCAACCCAATCTAATAAGAAAGCAATCAGCTGACCAAAATATCTTCCCCCATCGATCACTGCCACACCTGGATTTGCACACCGCCACACGAGCACCCAAAGACATCCCTAACTGAAAACACAACAAAGAAACCACACAAACTGAAATACCTGTACGACCACAATGAATCCGACATCATTGACACAAGAAGATAACAATCACCATCGGCTTGGAACCAGCTAATTAGTTCTGCACTAGAGCTTTAGCACTCTCGAGCCCTAGTAGTAAGATTCCCACAACCTCATGTGCCACGTCCTCCGAGAAAGAGAAGCCGCAAGCTCTGCTTCACTCTAGAAGAAGTTGCCACGGAAGGGAACTAAGAGGCTTCGTTGCGTCCAACTCTATGGGTTCAATTTGGTCCCTCTCTTCTTCCTCCTTGATGGCAAAAGCTTCGAGGTAGCTTCCTTGACTGAGTCAACTGCCTTCATTCTTGAAGATTTCCTCAACATCGGGGAGATTGGATCTCGACCATCATCTTGAACGCCGCACTCGTGAGACCCTTCCAAATCATGACCAAGTGCAATCCTGTTCTCCACCTCACCATGATGCTCATGGGAAGCCACCTCAACAACTTCGGTGGTCTCAAGAGAAGCCCCTCCCTCCCTCGTCGAGGTCTTCTCTCTACCTTCATTATTGACCACCACAGTAGCCTCAAATACCGGATCAACAAGAAGAGCCCCATCCTTGTCGGCCCTGACCACAGTGGGCCCAAGATCCACTGCAGACTCATTAACGGGCTTGCTCAAATGCTGATGAGGCCCACGATTTTCAAGGCCTATCTCAGAATCTGATGCCCAGGAAACATTCACCACTTCCCCACACGTTGGAAGGCCCAGAGCAACAGCTAACCTCCTTTCAATAGATTTATTTAAGGCCATCTCGTCTCCTTGGATCTCGGGGGTAAGGAAGAGAATGGGGGACTGGGGAGCATCTCCCTTTTTTTTCCCCAGCACCAGACGGCAGAGCATGCATTAATGGAGCTCCCAAGTGTTGTCTACCATCCATTGGTGAGTCCCAACTGATGAGATCATCCAGGTTGGCTTCGTCTCCACGTTTTATTGCCCTCTCGGCGCCCTCCATTCGACAACAATTTGAAAGAACACGGCTTTGAATGTCCATTAATGCCGTTGAACCCGGTTCACCAATCCCGGTTTGATGAGCCAAAGCAGGAACCAAATTGTTGCCTCCATTCATCTTCTCCATCGCCCGCAAGCAGGGCTCAAGTCCAACAGCTCCAGCTCCACCGCATGAGGACTCGCCAACCAAAAATGGCCTCGTAGGGGAGACGTCCAGCAAGATGCCTTTGCCCTTGTCCAGGGATGCCGGTTGTGGCACAGGAATGTTAGGAGACGGATGAGCAAATTCTTCTCCAGTTGCTATGAACTCCTCCCTAGCAACCATCCTGACACCATCCGGCTCAGGACAAGCGGCAGACCTGGGCTCCTGGAATGGATGAGGATCCGACGCCGAGAAGGGACCCGGATGATTGAGAGGCCCTCTTGAGGGCCAATCCGCTTCCCAATGCATGTGAGGGGCAATGTCCGACGGCAGTGGGCATCCGGCAAAGGCGTTACGAATGCTTATCATCACTCTATACTTCGCCTCACCGATCGTCACCAGAATGGAGTTGGGGATATCCTCAAGCTTTTCATAAAAAGCCACAATCTCAAACACCGATAGGTCCCTTCCGACTAAGGTCTTCGGAGTGACACGATCTAATAGACAAAAATTCGACGTAATCCTTCTCACTGATTCCACATCCCAACGGTGAGGCGGGAAACCGAACAAGTCAAGCCTCACCTTGATTTGGAGATCTTGAGACCTTGCCCAATCCCGGAACGACTACGGCCTCACCGTAAAGAAGAAGAAATAATGCTTTCTCCTCCCTAGACGGTGTGCCTTCAACAAGGAAGAGCGAGACGGAAATTCAATCAGAAACACATTGCCGGCACACACCCCCCACCCCCCCACCCAAAAGAGATGGGATCCCAGTCGAAGGCATGATGAAACTTCCTCAACGCCTCGGCCACCATGGGAGGAGCAGGGTACCTTGCATCGTGGCTGGTGAGAGAAATATGCACAATGGCTGTTCTGGCCAAAACTTGATATTTCTGACGACGATACTTGTCACGCTCCAAATTCGGGACATAACACGACTATGCTACCAAGGGATGGACCCACGATAACACGAAGCCAAAATTCATCTTCTTAAGTATAATGACAGGTGTATCACAAATAAAGATAATAATAAAGTTCAATTCAATTATTTAATTAAACCAAAACTGGTTCAGAGCATCTAAATCCAGAGATAAAATAATTCAAGTCTTAAAATTCATAATGTCTTCAATCCATAAACATAAACTGAATTCCTAGAGCAAAATTTCTAAACTTGCTTTGCTGATCTCCAAGCTTGGATTCTCTTTCCTTCGATCCTAGCCTTATTTCTCTGTACATAAAAGAGAAAACAAAAAGAATATGAGCTACACTAGCTCAGTAAGTAGACTTCCGCTTCCTTACCGGATCAAGCATAAGTTTTCTATGATAATGCATCATTTAGCAAATAACAATTATTGCAAAAATAAATATTTCATAGAGCATATAATAAAACAAGTTATAAGCTCATCATGCATGCATAAATCATGTATATTTCACAATTATGAATCGTAAATCATTTTCATCATGTATTCATGTCATGTTTCAAAACATTGCTCACAGATATTCATGCTAAGGTCACTATTATACCCGTGACAGGGCCATGTTTCTTAATCGACAGAGTTCTTAATTCATGTGCCAACTTTATACCCGCTGGCAGGGCCATGTTTCGTGTGGATGCTAGCTCCGGATGTCGACCTTCCCAAAGGGATTCATTCATAGCCATCTGAGAGCCTTTGAAATCATTATATCTTTTTCTTAAAGCATACATATACATAGATGGAAAAACAATAAAATTCATGTTTCATAATCATGCATTTTCATAAGACATATTCATGAAATCAATGCTCATAATAAAACATGCTTTTTCATATCACATATGCCGATCCTTATTTTATGAAAAATTATGATTTCATCAATAGTAATTCTTTGCATAAAAACATGATCATTTAAAAATAAATAAGGAGCATAAGATCCACTTACCTCGATCGTCCAGGACCTTTTAATCTTCCTTAAAAGAATCAGACAGTCCTATTTAAAATATTAAATCATTAATAAATTTTATATTTTTTAATAAAATTACATAATATAAAGAAATGACCGATTTGATAATCAGTCCAATAAATCTCTCCCTTCGGCTCTAACCTAATTTAAGGTCATAGGTCCCTAAAAGTGAAGAAGATAGCCTGATAAGGGATTCATAGGATTTTTTTTTTTTTTTTTTTTTTTGAGAGGGAAAGTAGAGAGAGAAAGTGGAGAGAGAATCTTCGTATCTTTTAAAAATGGCAATCATGATTGAGATCATCAGAGGTCATATCAAGGTGACTTAATATAGATTAACCATGATTGATATTATCAATTTCGAAAAAGAATCGGATCGGGATCCGATCTACTGCACGAATTTCGGAGCAGTTCTAGATCATCATATTTTCATCTCGAGTTTATCCTAGGGTTTGTGATGTAATCAGAGAGAGAGAATGATCCTAGAGAGATGAAATCCATAATGAGAGAGAAAGGTCTAGAGAGAGAAAATAGGAAGAAATTTTAGAGAGAGAAAATGTAGAGAGAAGGTAGAGAGAAAAAGTCTAATTCTAGAGAGAGAAAGACTTAAGAGAGAGATGAGAAAAACTTTCTCTCACATATATATATATTATTATTTTTCTTTTTTTATATATATATTTATATATATATTTTCTTTTTCTTTTTCTTTTTCTTTTTCTTTTTAGAGAGAGACAATAGAGAGAGAGAAAGAGAGGGAAAAAGAGGGAGAGAGGAAATTCTTCTCTTTTCTTATTATTATATTTTTATTTTCTTTTATTTTCTTTTTCCTTTTTCTTTTCTTTTTCCTTTTTCTTTTCTTTTTCTTTTCTTTTTCCCTTTTTCTTTTCTTTTCTTTTCTTTTCTTCTTCTTCCCGGGCTTTCATTGGGCCGAAACAGGGGACCTTGAGGTCCCCGTGCCTTGATCGGCCGATCACGGCCATCTCATGGCCGGTGGTGGCCGGCGGCAACGGCCGACTCTCCCGGGTTCGGAGAGACCAGGGCCGGCGGTCGGCGTGACCGTCGGCGCCGGAAAATCATAGGAAAGAGGCGGCGAACAGGAGGTTTTCTTCTCCAACTAAATCCGGCGACACCCATCGCCGGCCATCGTGCTCACCGGCACGGGAAAGAAGGGAGAGAAGAGAGGGAGAGGAGGGAGACCTTACCACAACCTCCGGTGACCCCCACCGGCGAGAAATCGCGGCGAACACGGGTCGAGGAGTCACGGCTTCAAATGGGAAAATCGGAGGAAATCTCCGACGATCGACGGCGACTGAAGGGTCTACCCAAAGAGGAGAGAGAGGGGTTTCTTATAGGGTTCGTCCTAGGGTCTTTTAATGGCCCTAGGACTCCGATTTTTGATCGGAGAAGAGGAAGACTCCGATCGGGAGTCTTCCTGCTCTGTTTTTTCCTTTTTTTTTTTCTTTTTTTTTTTTTTTCGGGTGGGCTTTGAGCTTGTTTTGGGCCTCAATTGGGCCGGGTTATCACATTCTACCCCCCTAAAAAAAAAATTTCGTCCTCGAAATTTAACACACCTTCATTTTCAAATAAGTGTGGATATCTCGTCTTCATATCGTCTTCAAGCTCCCACGTAGCCTCTCTCTCTTCATGATTACTCCAATGAATCTTTACGTATGGAATGGTACGCCGTCTTAGAACTTGCTCTTTTCGGTCAATAATTCGCAGAGGAAATTCTTCATAGGTTAGATCTTCATGAACTTGCAATGGCTCATACTTTATCACACTGTTTGGATCAGGTACATACTTCCTCAGTAGTGAAACATGAAAGACATTGTGTACTTTGGATAAATCTGGTGGTAAGGCTAGTTCGTATGCAACATCTCCTACTCGATTTAAAATCTCAAAAGGTCCAATATATCGCGGACTCAGCTTGCCATGCCTCCCGAACCTCATGACACCCTTAGTAGGTGATACTTTTAGAAAAACATGATTACCGACCTGAAATTCTAATTCTCTTCTTTTTCTATCTGCCAAACTCTTTTGTCTATCCTGAGCTGCCTTGAGTCTTCTCTTGATTAGATAAATTTTATCTCTGGCATCTTGAACTAACTCGGGACCAATTAATTTCTTTTCACCCACTTCATCCCAATACAGAGGGGATCTACACTTTCTTCCATATAGGGCTTCATAGGGTGCCATCTGGATACTAGAATGAAAACTGTTATTATATGCAAATTCAATCAATGCCACATGATTATCCCAATGTCCTCCGAAGTCAAAAGCACAAGCTCTTAACATATCCTCCAGAGTTTGAATTGTCCTTTCAGATTGGCCATCGGTCTGAGGATGAAATGCAGTACTAAGCCTCAATTCTGTTCCCAAGGCATCTTGAAAACTTTTCCAAAATCTAGATACAAATCGTGGATCTCGATCAGATACAATACTTATTGGAACACCATGCAGACGTACAATTCCATCAATATACATCTGGGCTAACTTATCAAGCGGAGTGCCAACTCGAAAAGGTAGAAAGTGAGCTGATTTAGTAAGTCGGTCAACAATCACCCACACAGCATCGCTTTTTCTTGTTGTCCTTGGAAGTCCAGTAACAAAATCCATCGTGATATGTTCCCATTTCCATTCTGGTATCTCTAATGGTCTTAGCAGACCAGCAGGTCTTTGATGTTCGGCTTTCACTTGCTGGCATACCAAGCATTGAGATACAAACCGAGCTATCTCCCGTTTCATTCCATTCCACCAGAAGAGTTGTTTTAAATCTCTATACATCTTTGTACTACCGGGATGAAAAGAGAAACGAGATTTATGGGCTTCTTCCAAAATTTTCTTTTTAGTTCAGGATCACCCGGTATACATAATCTGTTCCCAAAATAAAGAGTTCCATCTGTATGTAGTCTAAACTCAGTTCGTAACCCTTTCTCTATGTCCTTCTTAATCTGACATAAATGAATATCACTTTGTTGGACCACTTTTATCTGTTCGATCAATGCTGGTTGAACCATCAAATTTGCTAATACTTTCTTAATATCAGTACAAGTCACTTCAATTTGCAAATCTTCAAGATCCCTAAGAATTTGTTGCTGAAAGGATAGCAGAGTCATCACATTCGCTGAAGACTTCCTACTAAGTGTATCTGCCACCACATTAGCTTTTCCAGGGTGATATTTAATATTTAGGTCATAATCTTTTAATAGTTCAAGCCACCTTCTTTGCCTCATATTCAGCTCTTTTTGAGTAAATAAGTATTTCAAGCTTTTATGATCAGTAAAGATTTCACATGATTCTCCATATAAATAGTGTCGCCAAATCTTTAAAGCAAAAATAATAGCTGCTAATTCTAAATCATGGGTCGGATAATTCTGCTCATAGGCTTTTAGTTGTCGAGAAGCATAAGCTATGACCTTATCATTCTGCATCAACACACAACCTAATCCTTTCTTAGAAGCATCACTATAGATGACAAATCCTCCTTCATTAGATGGTAGGGTAAGAACTGGGGCAGATATCAATCTTTGCTTCAGATCTTGAAAACTCTGCTCACATTCACTGCTCCATACAAATTTTATTCATTTCTGAGTTAGGCGAGTCAGAGGAATTGCAATTTGAGAAAATCCCTTGACGAATCTTCTATAATAACCAGCCAAGCCTAAGAAGCTTCTTACTTCCGTCACATTAGTCGGTCGAGGCCAATTTACCACGGCTTCTATCTTCTTTGGATCGACTGAGATTCCTTCCTTGGATATTACATGGCCGAGGAAGACAACACTATCCAACCAGAATTCACACTTGCTAAGCTTGGCGAAGAGCTTCTCTTTTCTTAAGGTCTGAAACACGATCCTCAAATGTCTCTCATGTTCCTCTATATTTTTAGAATACACTAGGATATCATCAATAAAAACAACAACGAATTGATCCAGATACGGCTTGAAAATCCTGTTCATCATATCCATAAAAGCAGCCGGTGCATTGGTTAGTCCAAAGGGCATTACTAAAAATTCATAATGACCATACCTGGTTCTAAATGCAGTCTTAGGTACATCTTCATCTCTAATTCTTAGTTAATGATAGCCAGATCGTAAGTCGATTTTGGAGAAAACTTGAGCACCCTGAAGTTGATCAAATAAGTCATCTATTCGTGGAAGAGGATATTTGTTCTTTATGGTTACCTTATTCAACTCCCGATAGTCAATGCATAATCGCATGCTTCCATCTTTCTTTTTCACAAATAACACAGGAGCTCCCCAAGGTGATGTGCTTGGCCGGACAAACTTTTTATTCAAAAGTTCTTGCAGTTGATCCTTTAATTCTCGTAATTCTACGGGAGCCATCCGATAAGGAGGTTTTGAAATAGGTCCGGTTCCCGGGGTGATATCAATTTTAAATTCAACTTCACGCTCTGGGGGCAATCCTGGTAGTTCATCTGGAAAAATATCAGAAAATTCCTTGATAATTGGGATATCATCCAGCTTTATCTTTTCCTTCTCGACGTCTATTACATGGGCCAAAAATGCTTTGCATCCTTTCCTTAAAGCTTTTCTTGCGTTCATAATTGAGATAATACCCAAAGATTGTTTGGATTCCGTATTATGAACTTCGCCTTGAAAGAAGAATTGCGGTTCATCCGGAATTTGAAATACCACTCTTTTTCCAAAACAATCAATATGTGCATGATATGAAGATAACCAGTTCATCCCAAGAATAACGTCAAAATCATACATATTTAGCTGAATCAAATCTGCTGCTAATTCTTTTTCTTCTATTTGGAATATGCAATTCTTGAAAATAATGTCAGCAACAACAATATTTTTAAAAGGTGTGCTAACATATAATAGTTTATTTAGTTTTCTAGGCACACAATTCAAAGAAGTAGCAAACTTGAGAGATATAAAAGAGTGTGAAGAGCCAGAATCGAATAACACACGAGCATAAATAGAATTGACTGGGATAATACCTGTCACCACTTGATCATTTGCATTGGCCTCCTGCTGGTTTAAAGTAAACACTCGTGCGTTTCCTTTTTGTTTTTGATCAACTGGTTTGTTAGATCTAGTGTCATCTATTTTCTTATTTGGGCAATCACGAGCCATATGTCCTTTTTCACCACATAAGAAGCATGCTCCAATCCTCTTGAGACAAGGTCCATTGTGATTTTTTCCACAGTAAGAGCAGGATGAAGATTCTTTCTTCTTATCAGAGTTATTATTTTTAAAATTTTTCCACTGATCCTTTAGATTTCCTGCTGATCTCGGTCTCTTCTTATCTCCTCTTTCTAGTTCTGCTCTTTTCAATTCAGATTCCACTTTCAAAGCTCGCTCCAGTACGTCCTTGTAGTTATTGAAAATATGAGAAGATAGACGGGATCGAATTCCATATCTTAGACCTTGTTCAAATCTGTTAGCTTTACTCCTTTCGAATTTCATAAGCTGGGGGCAGAAGCGGCCTAGCTCATTAAACTTGTTAGCATATTCTAGCATCGTCATATCATCCTTTTGTTTTAAGGCTAGAAACTCATTTTCTTTTACCAACCTCATTGTCCCCGAAAAGTACTGGTCATAAAATATCTCTTTGAATTCTTCCCAAGTGAGTTGATCATCATTGTTCCCATAGGCAGCTTTTATTGCAGTCCACCAAAACTCGGCATTTCCTTTTAACATAGGAATGGCTAATCGGACTTTCACATTCTCAGGGTATTGTAGGGCATCAAACATCTTTTCCATCTCTCGAATCCAGGTCTCTGCAGCCATAGGATCAGATCCACCCTCAAATAGAGGTGGGTTGAGCCTTCTGAATCTCTCATAGTATGACTCCATAGATAATGTCGGTCGAGGAGCAGTCTGTGCCTGCTGCTGAATAAGCTGAGCCACCACTTGACATACACCAGCAATGTCTGCCTGTGTGGCCGGTGCGTCAGGAGCCTGCTCAGCTGTTTGGGTTCACGGCTTTCCACAGGAAACCATCTGTGTCAGTGTCCCGCGTCCATAGGTTACCAAGCACGGATCCTCTCTCATAAAAAATCAAGCCACACCCTCTCTGTTGGTATACAGGCCTTTTATAGGCTTAAACATGTCTTGGATTAGGATTAGGAATCCTAATCAACTCCAAACAAAGCCCAGAAACCTCCTCAAACTGTTGGATCAAGACCGCAACATCCCAGAGCCATCCGATCACGATCGGTCCATGGAATAGTATCGTGGGTCATGCGAAACGCATGAAAAATGCCCACACGGTCCACACGCCCGGCCGTGGATCACCCGATCCACCGTGGATCGAGGTACACGGGCTGTTGAGCCCGCCGTGCGTGTGCATGGGCCTGGGCCTGCCCGCGCCCCGCGCGCTCGAGCCTGGGACGGCCCGTGCGCCCGAGCCTGGGACGGGTCCACTCACTGGGCTGTGCCCTGCGCATGCTGCCGCGCACTGGGCTGCGCCCCGCCGCCGCTCCGCCGGCAATCCACCACCTCGAGTTTCGTGCCGATTTCAAACGCACGTATCTCCTCCATTCGAGCTCCGTTTGAGATGATCTTGATCTCATTGGACTTCGTTTTTCATCGCGGACCTCACTGTAGGCTCAATATGGACCGAATCTCGAAGTATCAAATTTTAATAAAGAAAAAAAAGAAGAAAAGGGAAAGAAAAAAAGAAGAGAGAATAAAAAAAAAGGAAGCAAAAGAAAAAAGAGGAGAAAGAAAAAAGAAGAAAAAAGAAAGGAAGAAAAGAAGGGAGTAGAAAAAGAAAGAAAGGAGGGAAAGAGGAAGAAAGAAAAGAAGGGAGAAGAAAAAGAAGGAAAGAAAGAGGAAAGAAGGAATAAAGAAGGAGAAAAAGAAAGAAAGGAAGGAAGTAATGAAAGAAGGAAGAAATGAAAGAACAAAAAAAGAAGCAAACATGAAAGAACAAAAGAAGAAGCAAACAAGAAACACAAAGAAATAAGGGAAAGAAGAAGGGGAGGGAAATGGGTACCTACCGAGATGCTCAACTAGGATGGCTGCCAAGACAGGTGGGAGAGCAGAGAGTCCCATTCCATAGAGGAACCAAGGCATCCTTGTATACGAGATTTAAAACATTAGACTTAGATTCAATATAGTTCGAACTACAATTTTTCATAAGAAAAATAATGATGTTTGGATATTATAGCCATCAACTTTGATATAGTTTGATTTAGTGAATGCACTCATGCAGATCCTTTCTTTTTTATGGACTAATGGAACTTGTTTGGTGTAGTTCATATATATTGAATACTGTTTTGTCAAAGCTAATTTTTGACAAAATATATATAAAGAACAGTGAAATAGAAGATATTTTTTATCATGTAGACACCCAATACAAATTTTAAAATTGTCTTTCTCAGCTTGATGAAAAGATTGGATTCATTTTGTACAAGGTAGTAGAAACAGGATCTTTTCATGATGGATGAGAAGAGAGGGAAAGCTTTGAAGACATATCTACAGATACCTAGTTATGATTTAAAATGATATTGAGTAGTTCTCCACAAAAATATTAACAAATGCTGCAGGATATATCCACAACTACCTAGTTATAATTTAAAATGATATTGAGTAGTTCTTCACTAAAATATTAACAAATGCTGCAGGATATATCTACAAATGCCTGGTAATGATTTAAAATGATATTGAGTAGTTTTTCACAAAAATATTAACAAATGCTGCAGGATTTTGATTCGTCATTATTAAGGAAGGATGATAAAAGAAATCTCAATGGATGAAAATTTTTTATTTTTATATAGGATACTTATCAAGTTGATGCTTAGAGAACTTCAATAGGTGCTTTAAGTGTTTGCTGTCTGATTAAGTGTACGTGGAAGTAGGAAAGGGTTCTTAGGAATGTTGCTATTGAAAAGGCTGTGTTGTTTTCACTGATATCAAAGTAAATCAAAAAGATGCAGGTGAAAAAATGCATTTTTATCATTACATGGGATACTAAAGTGGTGTAAGACATCCAGGAGTGAAGATTACGGAATGACATGCACTTTAGTAGCTAATATACTTATAGGCTACTAATCTTTTTCTAGGACTGCACAAAGAATTCCTTTGGAGGGCTGGAGGACTTTGGCATTGTTAGGTGGATGTCTGGTCAGAATATCATCTCTCAAGATCTTTTTGGTACTGCACGATGCAGCAGAAAAAAAGAAAAAATAAAACAGAAAACAATCAAAATATGTAGATCAGCCAAAAAAGGACTCATCTCTACGGGACATGCAAACTTCACTATGAGAAAAGAAATTTTACAAGAGGAGATCTCACCCTCAACTCTCGTACATCCAATTTCTCCTTCACAGAAAGTTCTTCCTCATAAAAGCTCTCTCTCTAAGAAAATCCTCCTAAACTTCTGAGGTGACCGGTATCCACTGTCTAGGAGTCTTCTTGTTCTTTCTCTCCTTAACATCACGTGTCTCTCTCTTTTTCTCTATGGGTTCGGTCTCTGCTAAAGCCCGTGCGTGTCCACGAGATCATCGGCCACCACCCCTCTTCGGTTCATGTTCATAGCCTTTTAAAAGCTTGAAACATGACTTAGATTAGGTTTAGGACTCCTAATCAGGCCTATAAAACCCCCTCAGCCGTCAGATTGAGATCGGGATCAACCCACGCCCTCCGATCGTGCTTCGGTCCATGGAACAATGCTATGAACCGCACGAAACGCGTGGGAAACACTCACGTGGTCCACAAACCCCTTTATGTATCGCTCGATCCATCGTGGACCGGGTTATCGGGCTCCCAACAGGCGCCTGGGCCTGGGCCGTGCCCGCACGTGGGCTTGGGCTGCGCCCTGCGCGCTCGGGCCTGGGCCGACTCGTGCACCCTGCACGCCTGGGCCTGGGCCATGCCTCGCTGCACCCAGCCCGCGCTGCCGCGTGCTGGGCCGCGCCCCACCTTGCGTGGCCGCGCCACCACCGCTCCGCTAGCCCACCACCGGCAGTCCTCCGTTGCTTTGAGATCCGTGCCAACTTCTCTAGCGCATATCTTCTCTGTCCGAGCTCCGTTTGAGGTGATCTTAGTCTCGTTGGACTCCGTTTTATCGCGGACCTCACTGTGAGCTCAATGTGGACCGAATCTGGAGACATCAAATCCTAACAGGCACTGCTCTCCATCTCTATAGGAACCTCACAATGATCTCCACATGTATATTAGAGTTTGTATTGTAAATGTGAGAAGAATGACAAAATTAAAATTCTAAGGTTAGAATTGTTCTAATTGGCAGGATATGCAGCCATATGGTCAGTGCATGCAGTTTGTTTTGAATATCCGGAATTTGGCACAAAGGAAGTTCAACATGGGATCATAGAGTAAAAATTCTAGGCATAATTCTCTGTTTAATTTCATTTTAGGAGTGTTTAGCCAGTTTTCAGAGGTTTCAGTCTGTATCTTTTGCGTCAAAGAAAGATTAATCTTCTTTCGCGATGTTGACCATTGGATCGTGCCACTCACAGCTCTCAAAGCATTTCGAACTCCATTCATTCATCTGCCTGCACATATCTCAAAGCAGCTTTCATGTGACTCAATGGTGGATTCACGCAAAGAAAGGGGAATTGTTCTTTCGTGCAAAAGATACAACCCATCCATTTTCAGAGGTCTGAGGGCTTCTTTTCACTTAGCTTTAAAGGGGATCTATCATAAAATTTAAACTGTTAATCTTGCACCTTTTCTTTTGCTGATGGGGCTGCTTACCGCATGTGGTGTTGCCTTGCCAGGAAACAACCAGGAAATTTTCATGTCTTACATGGTGAACATCAGCAAACATATAATTATAATATTCAAAAGGTTTTAGAAAACTTTTTTTCCCCAATGTATAACTCGATGTGATGCAGGAGTTTGTTAGAGGAGGCTGCTGGTACCGATCATATTGCTACCCACAACTTCATCTCAGAAGGTTCATCTACCAGGCACCTCTACTCATTATTTGTGGAAGGTGATATACAAGGTGAGGAAGATTTCGCACACACACACACACACAAAAAGAAAAAAAAAAAAAAAAAGAACTTTCCTAATCATATTGTTTCAAGTTGAGCAGATAATTGCCTACTTTAAGATACTAAATGTAAGATGATGTTGTCGGGAATACAACTGATTGCCCATCTCAGGTATGTCATGGCTGTGTGGAAACTTTGCTAACAAGTAGGAATTTTGTTATTAATGGTGTTTTGGTGCACTGAGCACAGCTAAGCTCTTATTACGGATGCTGCAGGCCTTGAAACAAATTGATGCAAGGTCAAGGCTGTGGAAAGCCATGCCTTAAGACAGACTAGTGGTAGCTTGTAGCTGGGATTTTCTGTAAAACTGAATTGGAATTCTTCAATTTAATGAGCTTTGAGCCTCATTGTTTATTTATTTATTTTCTACAGAGAGCCATGGATTTTATTTTTTGATCAACGACAGGTAAATGGGTGATGCCATCTTGATTTTGATTTTGCTTTGAAGAATGTGGGACTGGTTTGATTATTTACACTTCTTCAATTTCTTGTGTTCTGTTTTCGAAAACAGAAATATAATGTTAGGATTTTTTTTAAAAAGAAAACTTTGCTGCAGTTTTATTATTTCTTAAAAAATTCCAGATCTTTAGAAAAAAATTAAAGGAATAAAAGAAAAAAAAGAGTGGCAGCAACTGAAGAGGCTAATTCATATCAGCTTGTTTCATTTCTGAGTTAATAGCTACCTAACAAGGGTCAGATATGTACAGTAAGTTGCATCAGCATGACAGTCAATTGTATTTGATGTTTATAGATTTTCTCTCAATTAATCTCTTATTTGTCCCTCGATTCTGTTGCCTTGACGTAGCAATCGACTGCCTAAATTCTAAATAAAAACTAAAAAGCGATCTTTCCATCTTGAAACACAATTTAATGAAATTGCATTTGCCTTCATCTCTGTATCTTCTAATATAACAAATTCTAAGATTCAGATGCAAATTTATTTATATAATTAACTAGGAATAATACATAACAAATATTTGAAGAACAACTTGATGAACACGGACAAGGATGAGGAAGAATATTGGGTCTCATAACCATAGAAAATAAAGAGTTCTGATGCACTTTTGAGTTAATTGGTTGATTATGGTGATATGATTGGAGAGAAGAAAATTGGTGGTGATTCAAAATGTTATAAATTGGTGGTTTAGTGGTTTACATAAGTTTAATTTGACTCACTAAATCAATCCTCTTTATCTTAACGACAGTTTCTTATTTTAATAGACTCTTCCTATCCATACGAGTACGCATGAAAGTAAGGTGTACGCCAATTTGCATAAGCACTTTCTGTTCAGTAAGAGCCCCTTTTTCACTCCCATTATTTCTAACTTTCTACATTTTAACCTTAAATCTTTCAACCAAAGCATTCTTGATAAACGTGTGAGTACTTTGGTTACCCTTTAGTTAGTTAAAACTCAAACCAGGAAGCCAACGAATCCAGAATCTCTCTTGAAGCAAGTCCAAGGAAAGAGATTGCCAACATAAAAGACAACTGCCTTCCCTCTAAAGAAAGGACACAACAAGATATGTTATAAAATCATCATCCATCAAATGGTCCACTAATCATTTTATTATGATCATAATGCCACCTTCCTGGAGACAAACGATCAAGACTCACCATTAACCAATTGGTGCATAACCTAAGAAATCTTGGCAGAGATTTACAAATAAAGCACCTGATGATTGAGGCCCCCTCTTTGATCACCACAATTGTTTAGGCCCTCCCAAATCCATCAGTCAAAAGCTTCTCATGGCCTAAGCTTAGTGGTACTACTGACAGTTGCAGCCCTTTCCAAGAACAAACCCCCGATCACTCACAGGACATTTCTCTATTCTAATCATAACACCCCATAACAAATTACAAAGTCTACCAACATATACGGCATCCATTACAGAAGATTCGGAGTACACAAACAATTACATGTCAGCCAATATTTTAGCAACCAATCAATAGATTTTCCTTCCCCCACCCCCCAACGGTAACAGCTAATCAATAGATATTACTTGTCTCAAAGATTAAGATGCTTGCAACGACAAACCAACTAAAGATTATGAAACTACAAATAACTCAATCAAAACATTCATTCACACGGTGCCTAAAGGAGTCCATCAGGAAAGAAAATAATAACTACGGTGAGTGTAACACCAAGATCAAAACCAATAGAAAAGCAAACAAAATTCTCCATTTATGGTGACATTATACATTAGAACAGGGATGACATTATACTTGATTGCACACCCCCCGTCCCTTCCTTCTTAAAACAAAGAAAAGAAACACAAAAAGAAGACCAACATCCAAAACTTTCTTTTCTTGTTCTCTACACTACGAACGAGGACTAATATAACAAAATAAAGCTAGGCATAGAGGAATCCAGAGGAGAGAGCCATCAAAAGCACAGCAGCCTGCTCCACTTCTCCCATCCTTCTCCTCTTCCTCTCGAGCGTAGATCTCCTCTTCACCAACACCTCGCTTCCCAAACCCAACATCCTAAGCTTCACCGAGACCCCACCCAACTCTTTGGTCGTGGTGGTGGTTCTGCTGCTGCTGCTGCTGCTGCCGCTGCCGCTGCCGCCATCGTCCTCTCTCTTCTGCTTCCTTTCTCTTCTTTCCCCTTCCTTGTGCCCCAGCGCTGCCCTCCTGTTCTTCCGGTAGCGAATCCCACAGGCGTTGCAGAGCGACTGCGATGAGAAGTAACGGCACAAGCAAACAGCAAGAGATCAGATCGAGAGCCCTCACCAAATGAATTAAAATCGAATTCTCCGAGTGTATTAGGGTTTAGATCGATCTATGGTACCTTAGGGCCCGAGGGGCCGCCTCGCCAAAGAGGCGTCTTGGTAGTCCGGCAATCCGTGCAGCTCTTCAGCTCCCCTGAACTCTCTCTGCCACTACTCAGATCTATAGATCCGGTTTCCTGAAGCCAAATCAAAAGAAGAAACAGATCAGCTAACTGAAATCAGTTAAAAATCAAAAGAAAACAGACATCAAAATGGAATCAATCGATCCAAGATCTCACCTTTTCTCCTAACAGATCCATCACTCGTCCCAAAATTGCTCTTTCTCAAAGATCTGAAAAAGAAGGCAACTTTGGATTATGGAATCGAGAGATTGAAGGAAAAATAGGCTCCAAAATGGCTACTTCCTCCCAGATCTGATGCAGGGCTTGGCGCCGAAAAACAAAACCTCACTCCAACTCACTCTCTTCGCGAGATCTTCGATCCCAGCTTATTTGACAGAGAAAAAGTAGGGATCTTCGAAGAACACGAGAGATAAGAGAAAAGGCCGCCGGTAAAGAACAAAACCTCACTCCCTTTCACTAACCTCTGTGAGATCTTTGATCTCTTCTCGATTTCATGAGAAAATGGAAAAAAACTTGGAAGCTTAGAGAGTGAACGAGAGAGACAGCAAAGAGATGAGAGGGAAATCCAGAGAGAGAGAGAGAGGAATGGAGGGAAACGGTAAGGCGTGGAGGGAACGAGGGAAAAAATAGGAGCAGCGGAATAAGGGAGAAAAAGATCCAATTATTTAGTCTATAATAAAATATAATTACTAAAAATGCCACTGAATTAGATTTAATTGATAATTAAATTAAAGGCTTGGGGACCAAGCTTCTGCGGGCGCGGTGCAGCCTTTCTTTATCTGCTCGTGCGGGCGCGAGTTACCGTATCAACCGACATAGTATCGGACACAATTTCAGATCCCCTGCAAACTGCAAACAGCATAGAGCTAACAAACCCAAGGTGGCTGCCATATGTTACATTTCGAGAAGAAATAAACGTCGGCCCCACCATGTAAATTTGGCTGTAGGACGGATTTCTGTTTATGTGACACAGCTGATCTGTCAGCCGAGGGTGCTGCGGCACCGCCACAAAAGCCCCGAAGGCCGGAGAGCTCGGGAAAACCCTAGAGCTAGTTGTTTCGCTGAAATGACTATAATGCCCTTACTTATTTAAATTTTTGACCGTTGTCTGCGTGTCCGCTGTGCGGCGGCGCCAGGGGAAACCTCGGCCGGCGGACCGTGCGCAAGGGGTGACGCGTGGTGGGAAGCATTCAGTCATTTGGGCCTGGTTATCAGCTGACGGTCTGATTGAGATCGGACGGTGGGATTTGGGGCAGTGGAGTAGGGGGACCGACCGTTGGGATGGTCCCGGATTTTACGGGCATCCGGATCCGACCGGACTTACGCCGGGTCCAGCGTACGGTGGGAAGAAACACCATGGGTTAAGATGTGATGTCATAGCAGCCATGTAAACAAATAGACCAATTCGTTTCACTTCGGATGCAATTTTGGCCGCCACCCGTGCCCACCAAAGTACATTCATAGGGGGAGAATAAAGAGCAGTAGAGCACGGATGCTCTGCAGTGCCGCACACCGCATCGCAGCATGAAGTATAATCATAGATGATTGCCATCAAAAAATGAATAGCTATCAAACAAAACGAT
Source organism: Elaeis guineensis (assembly GCF_000442705.2). Taxonomy (NCBI): domain Eukaryota; kingdom Viridiplantae; phylum Streptophyta; class Magnoliopsida; order Arecales; family Arecaceae; genus Elaeis; species Elaeis guineensis. The sequence goes on along the minus strand of NC_025993.2, from coordinate 179,883,922 downwards.
CTATAGGCATATGCCATCTACATGTTATTTGGTTGCCATCCATCTAAATATACGCAATATTTTATGGTACACCAGCCACAGCACAATTTTGATTAGAGTAACAAATTATATTCTAATTTACCCTATCAATTTTTATTTTTAAGTATACACAATATTTTATGGTGCACCAGCCACAGCACAAATCTGATTAGAGTAACAAATTATATTCTAATTTGCCATATCAATTTTTTTTACTGTCAAGAGAATATCGCTGTTGCCATTGTCATTATTATTTTTAATTATTTTTTAAAAAAACTATAGCTACCGTATCTCTAAAATTAAAAAAAAATAAAAAAGAAAAAAGAAAAGAAAGAGAGAATATAGCTCCAACAATTAGACATATGATCAATAATATATGTAAGTATGCATAACTTCCCAAACATAATACAATTTGGCATCAGTGATATTCCTAAAGTAGTTTGGCACTGTGGTGAAGCCGGCATCAATCTAGCCGTCCAATATATACGGTTCAAGATATTATATGACATTTAGAAGAGAGATATAGAAAAAAAAAGATTAAAAATAAAGACAATAGATGTAAGGTTACAAAGAGATCAAGTTGATCAATTATCTGAGGTGACTTAATTTGGCTAGACCCGACCCATTTCATTCTATTAAGAAAAAAGCCCTTAAACTAATCTCATAATATTAATAATGATATTATTAACCTCTTAAAGTAAATTATGGTTTTAGATAAATATTAATTTATAAAATTTTGAGCATGTTAGCAAATAATTTTGTAGTAGTCAAAATACAGTGACTTAAAAGTAAAAATAAAATTTTGTCCGTAAAGTCTTATTAGTAAATAAATGTAGATCTACGTCCAAATCAGATTTGACAAGAACTTAAGTATTTTGGATTGGGATTGTGCCGTACATATCCTCAATCCAATCCGTATGTACCATAAAATCTAAAAAATTATATGTAGATCCAATCCGACCTAACCTAATCATTTATTGAATTGTATCTAAAAAATATTAAGATCCCTACATTAAATCGGGTCAGATTAGGGTCAAGTATGCTGTGGTCCAATCTACCTAAACCCATGTTTTTGTCTCTTCTTTCCTCTTGACTTAATAATAAAAAAACCATCTACCTAAAACCACCAAGGTCGAAACAACAATTGCAACACTACTCGAAAGAGAGAGAAAGCGAAGACCTTTTTTTTTTTTTTTGGTAAGAAAGGAACTGATGTTTACATTAGAAAAAGTAGCTGAAAAACGTGGGAAAACACAACTGCCAAGGAGTAATCAAAGGAAAAACTAGAACATTAAAAGAACCAAAACATCCCCCACGGAGGCCGAGCAAGCACCTCCCACTAAACCCAAACAAGCAAACAGGCTCCAGGAAGCTGAAATCCAAAAGAAACCTGTTACCAAGAAGCCTATAACGGCAAAGATGGACTTACAGAGCACGTAGAACGAAGGACCTGCAGTCACTTATAATTGCAAGCCAAGCAATAGACTAATTACGATTATATGTCTCATGATGCTCCTTGTGAAAATCAGAGCAGCGATCAAAGGACCACAGTGAAAAGAGACTCGTTAAGAGTTTAATATCCAGCATGAAAGAGTCTGGAAGCGAAGTCGAAGAACCATGGGTTGATTGAAGAGAAGCCCGAGCTCTCAAGTTTTCCCAAGCAGAGGAAGAGAAGTGAGAATCCAGAGTATAACCCACGGCATCCCAGTAAACTGAACAGCACAGTAAAATTAAGAATCCCAAATTTTCCACCTCAGACTGCCAACATGAAGGTACATAAGTGAGTGACAAATTCGAACACAAGCCAGGACTATATCTCAGATGAAAAACCCCAACCCTACAGCAATCGAATGGCCGGCCGAAGTCTAACCCAACCAGCAAAGTTTTCCATCTTGACTTTATTAAAGTCAATAGAATCTTGTCTATAATAAAATTTTAGATAGCACGACTTCTATATATTATTTATAGAATCTTGACATATCACCTCATTATAGAATCTTGGATTTCGCAACTGCTATATATTCAATATCAAATCTTAACATATCAACCCATATCAACCTCCTATGATCACGGGATCTGATTGTCATTGTTAGTACAAGAATCTGTACGATACTGAAATGTTGGAGTGGACGGAGAAGTGGGCCTCCTGGGGATGTGATCTATGCAAAAGTTCTGACTGAAAGTTGCTCTGGCAAGGACCCTCCGACGCTCGAGTTAGAACTCTCATTCAACAGATGGAGGAGCGTAAGAGACAAAATAATAGCATACCTTTTTTGGGATCCTCTTTGAGCCTCCTTTATAGGCGGAGGACTGAAACTTTAGTAGACAGATTGATTGGCACAATCCCGCTCCATCAAAGTACGATTCACACGTGGTGGCGAGACTATCGCTCGAGATTTTTAGAATGTGGCAGTCATGGTTGCCTTATCAATTTTGTAATAGTTATCGTCTGGCAGGTGCTTGAATTTTGAATTGAGTTGTTAATTGGATGTTATCGAGATGAGAATTTATCAACGACGACCAATAATCGATCGCTTTGTTCTGCTTTTCGGTGAGGAAGTCATAGGCTAGAGACCTGCTCAGAAGAGAGAGGTTAGTCGGCCCGACATGCTCAGCTAGCAACCATTTTCTAGTCAGGCTAATCTAGCCATTCGGGTGCACCGTCAATTCATTGACTTGAGCCATAAAGTATCAGCTAATGAGGAGATATCGACGATGATGCATAAGGGTCGCCGAATAGTAGTCGGCTGGCTTCTGTCTGCTTAAGATATGAAGTGTCGATCAGATAGCTAATGAGGGTCTTTTCGACGGAGGTTATGGCCAACTATGAGTCGGTAAGAACTTCGGCAAGCGAGCCTAGTATGCTTGGATATCTTGGGTCCTGGGTCTTTTTATATCATTGATCTAGACGAAATTTCTCTCAGCACATGCCCCCTACTCACGAGTCTGACTTTAGTTAGACGAAGGGAGTATATCTGTTTCGTTAGGTCGAGAAAGTGAAAAGGCCCTTCAGTTGATGGGACGCACAATTTTAGGCGGTGCGACCTAAGCCATCATGGCGGAATAAATAGATGTCATTTCAAAATCTCTTTTTTGAATCATGACATCGATTTGTCCAACTGGCGGCAGTGGCTGACCGAGTAGAAAGATGCCATATGTGTCACGTGCTACAGGTTGTTGGGCAGAAAATGATGCAATATCTGGAGATTATCTTCTTCCGGTTATAAATAGGGGAAGTGCCTATCCTGATCTTTCTGACTGCTGTCAGATCCTTCCATTCTTCTTCTTTCCTTTTAGCCTTCACTGTAGCTTCTCGGAATAAGGAGTCTTTTTTCATCTGCGGTGCGATTCTTTGATGTGTTTTTGAAGGTTCCAGCTACTTCACTCCTCTGCTTTCTCCTCTTGTTCTCGGGTGGGTCTTCTTGGTGTCTCTTTCTCACCTATCCATTTTTTCGTCCTTCCATTTTCTAGTCTACTTTCTAGCCTCTTTATTTGGGAATGGCCAATCTGAGTGAGGTTGGCCCAGCGCCCATTGTTCCATACTGAGTCCGGATGATTTGAGTCGGATATAGGTGTGGTATGGGATTCCCTCAGATTTCGACCTGAAACTCCCTAGGACAGGCAATCATGTAGATAATCCTCCTCCCAATTAGCTCTGTGTATATAAGAAAGCACTCTGAGTAGATTTAAGATTTTCTGTTTACCTTTTCATCCTTGACGTCTTCCATTTTTACGATCTTTTCCTTTGTGCGATTGTCCTGAACTCCTTTAGGTTTATAGTGGGTTTCTTGATTATCTGTGTTATGGCTAATGTTTAGTCACCTGTTTCTCTTTTCTGTTCTTTCTATACCATCAAGAAGCATCCATATGCTAAGAACTGATGCTACTTCTCTTCCCAGAGGGAGGTTTCTCCTTTGATAAAGGGTGCTCCTACCTCTGTACATGGGTGGAAGGAGCGATTTTTGTTTGTGTGTAGCTCTCTGATGGAGGATTGAAACTTGTCGAGTTGGGGTCAGCTAGAGGTTTCGGCATTCAAAATCTCAAGATTAGGGGTCGAGGAAGAGGATCATTTTAAGATCCTCAAGGATTTCAAAGCTTCCTTAGCCAATGAGCTGCTATTTCAAAAAGTCTTTTTTAATGCTGGACTCAGTCAAGCTGACCCCAGGGGTGAGTGCCACAGTCATCCACCTTTTCTGTTTTCTTATTTTATATGTATGACAAAGTTTGGTTGCTTGTAGAGATGAGGCTTGAGGACATCGTCAAGATGAAGTAGAACCTTTCGAAGAAGAGGAAAGCTCTGACATCTGAAGGCATCTCCAAGAAGTCAGTAGTCCATCGAGAAAGGGTCACAGACGAGTGGGCCTCAGTAGCCAAGGTGACCGTGGTGTTGGCAACTCTTCCTTCGAGTCCATCTCCATCGACTGCGGCTCCTATTTCATCGATTGCTCTGGCACCAGTGTCTCCACCATCTGCAATTCCCCCACTAGTTCCTTCGATGTCTCCTCGTCAGGTGGGGGCTCAGCCTCCCTCTACTCAACTTTCCTTTGCTGTAGGTCCAAGCAGCATGCCTCCTTCCATCGACCAAGCTGATCCAGATGCCCGCCTTATCTCCATCACCGAGAGTGCAACATTTAATGACTAGAGGGTTGTCAAAGAGCTAATCGAGAGGTCGGTGCTTCTAGTAGAGCTAAGAGGCATCGGCAATATGGGCTTTAACAACCTACAACGGCACTCTGTGACTACCATACATCAGGTGCTTTCCTTGTTCTTTGGTTTGTCCCTCGATTTCTCTTCTCCTCTTTTTGCTAATCATGGTTTCCATGCAGATGCTTTATTTCTTGATCATCCTTTTGGGCCGTGCGTGCAGAACGGAGATCCATAGGAGTATGCACCAGAAGGCTGAGTCCGACGCTGTGGAGGCACGTGTGCAAGCCAATGCGACCAGGGGGAGGCTGATAAGTTGAGGGAGTCCCTAAATAAAATCTCCACCGATCTTGCACAGAAAGGAAAGGAGCTCCAGGAGGCCAATGCAAAGCTCATCGAGGCCGAGCAAAAAGTCGAGGAACAGATCACCGAGGTGAAGTAGTAGGCCAAGAACTGGATCATCGAGGCCAAGTGGGAGGTCAAGAAGAAGATTGTTAAGGCCTGCTGATTGGCCGTGGAGTCCTTCATGGCTTCGATGGATTTTGAGCGGGAGATGGCTTAGGCAGTCGATAGTTTCAAGGCATCAGAGGAGTATCATGACGCCATGGTTACATTTGGTCAAGATTCCTTCAATGTAGGACATGGGATCGGATTTGAAAATTGCCACCGCCTGGTTGCAGCCCGATTCCCTGATGCTGACCTCCCCTTTTTGGATGAAGATGAGGGTGAACAGGAGGTCATGAAAGAGCCGGCTCCTCCTACGACTGCCGAGAGGCAAGTTGGGAGTGAAGAAGCGATGATCAGAATTTCTCCATCGCCTACCGTCGGTCCATCTGAAGCATCTCTAGGTCCCTCAGGAGTTGGACCAGATCCTTCCTGTCTTCAAGGCAAGATTGGGAGATGAAACATCCTTGTACTTCTTTTTTTTCTTTTCTTATTATAGAAAAATCATTGTTAATGAAGCAAAGTTTTTTGAATTTACATTGTTCTTTTTTCTTTCATGTGTTCAATCATGTCAACACATCCTTGGCGACTATATCTCTTCAGTTTCTGTTGCCGAGCTCTTATCAGTAGTTTTCATAGCTACAGTTAGGTCCCATATAAATGACTTGGAGAGGAAGATCAAGGAACTAAACAAGAAGGCTGCAGCTCGAAAAAAAAAACTGTCAAGGATGAAGAAGGCCTTCGATGAGGCTTCAACGAAAATCAACCGATTAAGATCGACCCTTCATTGGAACATCATGGCATATTCTATGGAGAAAGCTTGGTTGGCAGTCGAGTCCACAAAGCTGTCGAAACTCACTGAGGATGCCACCTAGGGTGCCATTGCTAAGCAGTATCACCTTCATAGCCAGCTCCACCAGGCTTGAAAAAAGATTTTGAAGTTGAAGTCGTTGGAGGCCACTGCCAAAGAGTCCAGGCAGTGTTTCACCGATCGTGTGGTGCGATTGCAAGGAAAGTTTCGTGTCGCTTGGAAAGAGTTTTCCAAGCTTGAACAATCAGGGAACAGAGCTGCCATTGCTAAGAATAGACCGAGGGAAGGTCAGTCGACACTTGCGAGATCCGAACGCTTGGTCAGAAGAGGACTGGCCGACCCCACATCCCCAGGAGACACAGTCCGATGCATGTTCGATGTGGGTTATACGACCAGCTTTTGGTCATGCAGAAATTAGATCAAGATGGCATTTCTAGGATTTGACCTCTCCAACTTTTCTCTCGAAGATGATGCCAAACCCTCTGCCTTCTGGGGTAGATCTGGGATTGTGGAGATTCATAAGATTGATCCTGATGGTAAAGAGATCCATGAGGAGGCTCCCGATGAAGCTTTAGAGATCGAGGCTGGTTGCGGTCGTATGTAATGATCTATGATGTCGTTGGTCTCAGATGACAATGTTCCTATAACTACGATAAGTCACATTAATGCAATAATGAACACTTATCTTATGTCATCTTTTCTTTTGTTATGCGATGCTATTTGACGTTGTCGTCGATCTTTGTTCGGGAGGCCTCTCGTTATTCATGAGGAGTCCTCAATGCTCTTTCCATCAGACATCCCATGCATTAATTGTGGAGGGTGCTCTAATGCCTTATAACTCTTGATGTATTCAAGGTGAATTTGATCAGAGTGAGCGATGGCCATGGTGAATGATGACCACTACTCCTTTCGATGGAATAAAGTATGGATAGGAGTATCTGGCCTGTAGGAGTGCGCCACATGGTGGTATTTTGGTTCGCAAAGCACTGCTCGGATTGAATTTCAGGGTTGAGAAGGTGCACGATTTATGATCCAGGGGGTGGCCGCTCTATCGAGGCTAGTGATTGATAGTTGGTGTGGGTGCTCGTGCCTATAAAGGGGCTAATGGCTGGCGCGGATTTCATCTACCATCATCCCGACCTCTTATAGTTCCTGTAAGAACCCCCTATCTTTTTTATCACCATGATGTCCTCAAAAAAAGCCATCAAGGACCTTGTCAAGGAAAAGAGGGCCGCTGCGAAGAAGGCCCAGAAGAAGGCCAAAAGGGAGGGGCCCAGCTAGTCTCCCTCTCTCAAGATGCCGTCAGTCTCCCACCTGCCACCGCCTACCAGCAATGAGGGTGCCTCCTCCACCGAGCGGATCCCTCATACATTTGCGAATGCTGCATCAGAGACTACAAGATCTTGACAGCATTTGAGGAGGATGCCACCGACATCACCGCTACCATCTTTGTCTTTGATTTTGAAGACTGTATGGCCCATCTGTGATGGATGATGCCGTAGTTAGACCTCCACTACCTCCTCCCTGACAACAGCGATGAGGAAGTGGGAGCCTTCTCTTCAGATGAAAAGTATGCTTCTCATCTTCTCTTTCGTTCTCTTCTTTTTCTTTTCTCTTTTTTTTCTGGGGTGGTGCTTCGATAAATCTTTTCAATGAAAAATCAATTTGCTTCTCCCGATGTGTTGTAGTTGTGTGTTTTGCTCTCAATCGATAATTGTTCTTCCATTAGGCCGGTTAGAGACTGTTTCATTCGAATTTAAAGCCGATCAAAGGTTCCTTCAACTGATTGATCGATCAAAGACCGTCTTTTATCTTTAAAATCAATCAAAAGCTCCTTCAACTGATTAAGTCGATCAAAGACTGTCTTTTATTTTTAAAGCTGATCAAAGGTTCCTTCAATTGACTAAGCTGATCAAAGGTCGTCTTTTATTTTTAAAATCGATGAAAGACTCCTTCAACTGACTAAGCTGATCAAAAGCCATCTTTTTTCTTTAAAGCCGATCAAAGGCTCTTTCAACTGACTAAGCCGATCAAAGATCATCTTTTATTTTTAAAATTGATCAAATTTTTTTTTAACTGATTAAGCCGATCAAAGACCGTCTTTTATCTTTAAAGCCGATCAAAGGCTCCTTCAACTGACTAAGCCGATCAAAAATTATCTTTTATTTTTAAAGCCGATCAAAGGCTCCTTCAACTGACTAAGCCGATCAAAGATCATCTTTTATTTTTAAAACCGATCAAAGGCTTCTTCAACTGATTAAGCCAATCAAAGATTATCTTTTATCTTTAAAGTCGATCAAAGGCTCCTTCCACTGACTAAGCTGATCAAAGATCGTCTTTTATTTTTAAAATCGATCAAAAATTACTTCAACTGACTATGCCGATCAAAGATCATCTTTTATTTTTGAAGCCAATCAAAAGCTCCTTCAACTGACTAAATCGATCAAAGATTATCTTTTATTTTTAAAATCGATCAAAGGTTCCTTCAACTGACTAAAGCGATAAAAAACCATCATTTATCTTTAAAGTCGATCAAAGGTTCCTTCAACTGACTCAGTCGATCAAAATTTTTTTTTTATTTTTAAAGTCGATCAAAAGCTTTTTCAACTAATTAAGCTGATCAAAGGTCATTTTTTATTTTTAAAGCCGATCAAAGGCTCTTTCAACTGACTAAGCCGATCAAAGATAATCTTTTATTTTTAAAGCCGATCAAAGGCTCCTTCACTATGCTGCTCTCCAGTGATGGTGCTTATCATACCAGCTAGGGGTTGGTCTTCCCATAACCTCACCGACTGTGATTGCTCTATCGACTGAGGGGACCTCCGCTGCTCTTCCTGCTGCTCTCATCTCCATCAGATGAACCGATTGAGATATCCATGCCTGATGAAGCTTTGATCTCATCTTGGAGTTGAATACACTCTTCGGTATCATGATCATGATCTTGATGGTGCAGACAGTATTTATTTAAATTTTTTTTAATTTAAAAATGTCTGTAGCCTCCTCGACTCTGGATAGGGCTGAAAACAGTTTGATCGGTTCGATTTTAAATAATTTTTCAAACCAAATCAATATTTTGATTTAAGAGATTCTTAAAATCAAATATTTGACTAAACACAATCAGTTTCTTTGGTTTGATTTGTATCGATTCGATTTGTTTATGTAACTTTTCCAAGTATTTGAATGGTTTGAACAGTTTTTCAATTTAAGTGGGTTGATCAATCGAAATAGGGCCAAATCAATATTTTAGATTCTTAATTCATATAATGTACATGGCCCAACTTTGAATATACACATAACATAAGTGTATATATAAATATATGAAGCATATAACATAGGTGTACATATAAATATATAAAATGATGGTAATTTAAATTCGATTTGTTGGTTCGATTCGATTTCAGTGGATCACATAAATTAATAAATTAATATCAAATGAAAATATTAATTTTTCTATTTTATTCAATCGAACCAAATCAGTTAAACCACCAAACCATCATATTTGGTTCCATTCGAATCGGGTTGGATGGTTTAGGTGGTTTAATCAAAATTTTTTACATCTCTAGCTTTGAGAGCTATCTTCTGATTTTCATCAGTACTTGAGTTCTCAAAACATTCAGCAGGGTGTAGTTATTATATCTCCTCGACAGTGAGGTGCACCAATCCCTTCTCTAAGGGTATTGAGGTCAACGATTCTGAGGAGGAATTTTATTTTTCAACTTTCGAGGTGGAGACCCAGAGCACTATCGGGTTCTCTCCTCCCGCCTCGGGGAGCACTCTTTATTATGCTTCCCCTCACTGCAAAGCCAGTGGGGGCTTTATCTCCCGTGAAGACTTCCTTTGTGCGGACGTACTTCTCTGCTCAAGTCAACATATCAAGATAATTTCGAGGATAGGTCTTCACCAACTACTTCTTAAGGTCATTCTTCAAAAGTCTGCTCATCATCACGGACATCGCAACTGATTGATCCAAGTCATGGATTTTCAAGATGGCCGTATTAAAGCAGCTGATGAAAGCTCGGATCGACTCACCCTCTTTCTATCTAATGGTGTAGAGATAGTCAGACCGCTTTTGCTGTCATCAGCTATTGACAAAGTGATTGACAAAAGATCAACTCCTCAAACGAGTAGATCAAGGTCAGCTTTAAATTAGAATACCAGTGTTGGACCACCCCATTTAGAGTAGTGGGGAAAGCTCGACAAAGAATGATGTTGGTTGCTCCATGGAGGAGCATTGTTGTCCTAAAGGTCTCAAGATGGTCAACGGGATCGACAATCCTGTCATAGATTTCAAATTGTGAAAACTTAAAGTGCCCAGAAAGTGGCTCCTGTATGATCCTTGAATCGAAGGGCGGGTCACTGTTGAACCCATCATATGGTGTTGAGGATGTATTGTAGATCGCATCGATCCATTGATCAAGTTTTTGAAGTCGTCGCTCGAGCATGGGGTCTTGAACAATATTGGCCTCGAAGTGCTGAGGGGATCACCGATTGGAGGTTGAATCATGTCCTGATCGAAGACTCGAAGATTGTCGCCTTTTTGGTTCTAGAGTTCTGGGGCGGCTCTAGTGGTCTTCCTCCTCCCCGAACTTTGTAGAGAAGCCCACGGTTGTTTTGGTGGTGGCGGTGGCTATGAAGCTAGATTCGATAGTGGTGCCGTCGAAGAAGGTATAGGGCAAGTCTAATCAGGTTGCGGCATCGCCTGCTGGGGTGCAGGGACAATCTGAATCGTCTAGATGGCGACAGTCAAAGTCTGGACCTACTAGAAGAGTTGGTTAAATTGATCTGCTATGACCAACACTGGTTGGGCATGCAGAGTTTCTGCCACTGGTGGCTACACTCGATTGTTGGCTTGGCTCTCCACTGGCCTGAGGCAGTAGCATTGTTGTGGCGGGATGAAACTCTTTTTGATGGCATAATTGTTTGCTGTTCTCGATTTGCCCTCCTTCAAATGGATTAGAGACCCTTCCTCTAGTGTCAATCTATTAGTATGAAAACTCGTACGGTATCGGAATGCTGGAGTAGATGGTGAAGTGGGCCTTTCGGGGGTGTGACCTGCACAAAAGTTTTGATCGAGGGTTGCTTCGGTGAGGACTCTCCGTCATTTAAGTTAGAACTCTCATTCAACAGATGGAGGAGCATAAGAGGTAGAATAATGGCATACCTTTTTTAGGATCATTTTTGAGCCTCCTTTATAAGTGGAGGGTTGAAGCTTCAGTTAATAGGTTAGTTGGCACAATCCTGCTCGATTAGGATACGATTTGCACATGGTGGTGAGACTATTGCTCGAGATTTTTGGGATGTGGCTGTCATGGTTGCCTTATCAATTTTGTGACAGTTGTTGTCTAACAGGCGCTTGAATTTTGAATTGAGCTACCAACTGGATGTTGCCGAGATAAGAATTGGTCGGCGACGATCAATAATCGGTCTCTTTGTTCTACTTTTGGGTAAGGAAGTCATGGGCTAGAGGCCTACTCGGAAGAGAGAGGTAAGTCGGTCAGATATGTTTGATCGCAACCATTTTCTAATCAAGCTAATCTGACCATTCGCGCGCACCGTCGATTCATCGACCTGAGCCATAGGGGTCGGTTGATGAGGAGATATCGGCAATGATGCATGAGAGTCGCCGAATGGTAGTTGGCTGGCTTCCGTCTGCTCAAGATGTGAAGCGCCGATCAGACAGTTGATGAGGGCTAGCTCGACAGGGGTTATGGTCGACTATGAGTCGGTAAAAACTTCAGCAGATGGGCCTACTATACTTGAATATCTTGGGTCCTGGGTCTTTTCATATCATCAACCCAAGCGAAATTTCCCCCAACAGTCATATTGACATTTAGTATATGTATCAAATCTTGGGATTTTGTTATTGTATTATACTATATCATATCTCTAGTATCTTTCTCATAATCGTGAGATTTTATTGTTGTATTCTACTATATTATTGTATTCTATCATAGTTGATTCCTAAAGTCAAAGGGTTCAATTTGTATATAAATCATGCTAGTGCCATGAACATGACAAGCAATTCAAATCTCTTTTCCAATCCACCTTTTTTTTCAAGGTATTAAAGTAGATTTTCTTGATCAATCAACCCCTCTTTCTTATTCTTCCGTCATCCTCTTAGAATTTATTTTCTTTGGTCCTTTATTCTCTATCTAACAGTCATGCCTTCTTCTACTGTTATTTCTGATCCAAGTGTTGATGCGACATCTCCATTCTTTCTCCATCACTTGGATAACCCAAGCATAGTCCTGATCTCTCAAGTCCTTACTAGTGATAATTATCCTTTATAAAGGCATGCATGAAGACAGCTTTCCTGGCCAAAAATAAAATTGGCTTTATTGATTGCTTGCTTAAGAAGCCTGATAAAAGTCCGATAATGCTTGATGCATGACAGCATTACAACATCATGGTGCTTTCTTGGATTTGGAATATAGTCCATAAAGACCTTTTGAGTAGCATAGTCTATTTTGAAATTGCAAAGGACGTATGAAAAGATCTATAGGAGTTTTTTTCTCACAGTTAGACTACTCAAATTTATCATATTAAGCGAGATATCTCAATGCATATTTAAGATCAATCTTTTATTGCTTCTTATTATACCATACTCAAATATATTGGAATAAAATCAATGATCTATGTCCACTTCCTATTTGTATCTGTGGTGTAATGAAAGAGTTGAACTAGATTTTCCAAGATGAAAGGGTTTTTCAATTTCTTATGGGCCTTAATGATTCTTTTCAATGGTTTGAAGCCAGATACTTACCATAGAGCCTTTACCTACAGTAAATAAAATTTTTTCTCTAATTTTACAAGAGAAAAAAATAAAAAGCACTATAAGTAAAATTGATGCAGACTCTTGAAGGTGCTATCATAGCTGCTTCGCATTTTGATAAGTATGATTCTTGATCATTCCATTTATCGAGGTCATAGCCGTGGAGGTTGTAGTGAGCGAGGACAAATACACTATGATTATTACAAGAATCTTGGTCACATGCATGGCACTTGATATAAACTATATGCTATCCGAACCGCCATGAAGGAACCAAGCTTATGTGCCTTCTGCAAATCATACTGCCAACAATGAAAATCCTCTTAGCCCATCAATTATGCCCCAGCTCATGCCAAAGTAGTATGTCCAATTGCTATCAATATTGAATACTGATAAGACCATAACTTCTACTAATATGATAGACATTGCTTTCAACTCACAACCTAAGTCCTGTGACATGGATAATTAACACAGGTGCTTCTAGCTATATTATCTCTGACTCTAATTTTTTTATATCACTCAAACCTTACCAATTTCTCAATCGATTAAATTATCTACTGGAAATATAGTTCAAATAACTCAAAAATGGATGGTAAAATTGTCCCCTTTTAAAGATGTTCTTCACGTTCCCATTTTTAATTTAAATTTATTATCCATTAGTAGATTCACTAAAACACATATTGCATTGCCATCTTTTTTTCTAACTTCTATGTTTTCCAAGACTTGTCAACAAAGAAGTTGCTTGATCTGGGAAAAAAAGAGAATGGTTTCTACTACAACAAGGGTCCCAGTTTCTCCTATTTTTACAACTTATTGTACCCAATTAAGTTTTTGGCATAATTGATTGGATCATCCATCCATACGGAGATTAAAAGGTTAAAGCTCCAGATATTTCTATTCTTCTTTCTATTTTTTAAAATAAAATAAATTTTTTGTACCATTTATTTTTTAGCTAAACAGACTAGAGTTCCTTTTCCTACAAGTATTTTTGTTACTTCACTATTTTTGAACTTATTTATATAGATATTTAGGGAGGTTACTGTATTCCATCTTATACCGGTGCACATTATTTCTTAATAATTATGCATGATTTTTCACGTTGCATATGAATTTTTCTAATGCGGTTCAAAAATAAAATATTTTATTTATTTAAAAACTAATTGCTCTAGTAAACAATCAATTTTCTCGTAAAATTAAAATGGTTAGGAATGATAATGAGATGAAATTTGTGAACCATCAATTGCAAACTTATCTTTATTCTTTAGAAATTATTCATCAAACATCTTGCATTGGACATCATAGCATAATGATGTGGTGAGCATGAAATCAACCCAACATTTTTGAATCCAAGTGAAATTAGGGTTGCATTGGGCTAGAAGTCTCTGACCGGATCGACTTGATCGAAACAATAGACTCGGTTGAGCTATGATATAGATAAAGCCAGCCCAAGTGCATCCCTGGTTAGACATCCCGAGCCACCTCCATCTCATTTTTCATTGCAGCCTTTGCAATCTTGGAACAACAAGCAGAGAGGAAGGCAAAGACCGCCGAGAGGGTACACATGGACCGCGAGAGGACCAAGATGAGCCAGTCCCTGATGATGGGCTTGGGCGGGTGGCCCCGGTCGGCCAGCAGGAGGCCCCGGTAGACGGCCTCGGCCACAGCGTAGGCGGTGACGGGATCCATCTCGTCTGCCAGCAACCCGTGCTCGTTAACACAGACCACGTCGTAGACCCCGGCCGTCTCCGGGACACCCATGTAGTCGCACGCCCGCACCCGTGTTTCGATCCGCTCCTCCGCTGTGAGCTCATCCCCGTGCGTCAGCACCAAGATGGGGTTCTCATCTGCTGACGAAAAGAAGAATTCAAGCATTAAGTCAAGGTCTTCATCAAGTTTTAAAATAATGTGTTATGATGTTATAACCACTTTTAGCATTTTGAGGCCTCTTTTTTGTGGAAAGCCCTCAGGCTGATTTCATTCAATTAATTTTCCTTCATACATGATCTATGTTGCCTCTGCTTTTCAACGATAGTTTAAAAGATAAGGAGAGGGAGACCAAGAAGAATTATATATGTTTTCCAAAGCATATCTTGCTAATAAATATCTTGAAGGGACAAGAATCTTAAGAAAGACTTCAGTCTGCAATAATGTGAGATATTTACAAACAGAAGTTTTAAGACAACAGTCGTTACTTAATGTTACTTTGTTTTGATGCTCTAGTAGAAAGTAAACAAGCTAACAAATTTTCACTATTTGTATTTTTTAAATTTAAATTCAAAAGCTAGATATAGTAAATAATCAATGAGTTGTGATTTCAGCAAAATAAATAAATAACCTTTTATTAATTATTATTATTCATTCTATATTAGCTAGAGTAGCTAAAATAGTGGTTATTACAATAGCCAATTCCAACCTCCCCCCACCACCACTAATTACCATCAAAGAAGAACTAACAGCTGCCACGTTTGTCCTTAAATGTAAATTCTTTTACCAAATTTAGCTATGAATAGATTGTTTTCACACAAATCGTGAATTTTATAGCAATGCAACGATTTATTTCTATTACAGTCTACAATCTACATACGAAATATCATGAGGAACAAAAAAAATAAATAAAAGGACTACTACAATATTACATATCTAGATAATTATTATTTCAGAGAGAGAGAGAGAGAGAGGGGAACTCACTACCATAGTTATTGATGGA
>NC_025993.2:179848018-179868429 GCF_000442705.2 Elaeis guineensis | reverse complement strand
GACGGAGCACCAGCAGTTGAAGTTGGTGACGGAGCCCGGCTCCCGTAGGAGTCCGGGCGGAGCTTCCAGCAGTTGAAGTTGGGACGGAGCCCGGCTCCCGTAGGAGTCCGGGGGAGTCTTCCTGCAGTTGAAGTTGGGGACAGAGCCCGGCTCCCGTAGGAGTCCGGGCGAGTCTACTTGCAGTTGAAGTCGTGGACGGAGCCCGGCTCCCGTAGGAGTCGGGCGGAGTCTTCCTGCAATTAAAGTCAAGTGCGAAGTCCGGCTCCCGTAGGAGTCCGGACGGAGCTTACCAGCAGTTGAAGTTGGTGACGGAGCCGGCCCCCGTAGGAGTCCGGGCGGAGTCTTCCTTGCGGTTGAAGTTGGAGATGGAGCCCGGCTCCCGTAGGAGTCCGGGCGGAGTCTTCCTTGCGGTTGAAGTTGGGGGACAAAGCCCGGCTCCCGTAGGTGTCCGGGCGGAGTCTACTTGCAGTTGAAGTCGGAGACGGAGCCTGGCTCCCGTAGGAGTTCGGGCGGAGTCTACTTGCAGTTGAAGTCGGGACGGAGCCCGGCTCCCGTAGGAGTCCGGGCGGAGTCTACTTGCAGTTGAAGTCGTGGACGGAGCCGGCTCCGTAGGAGTCGGGACGGAGTCTGTCCTGCAGCGTTGGAGTTGAGGACGGAGCCCGGCTCCCGTAGGAATCCGGGGGAGTCCACCAGTAGTCGAAAGTCGAAGGGACCTGCAAGGGTCAATCCCGCTGAGAACTTCGGCTGAGGGTATTTTATACCCAACACCAGTCTCCCTACTTTCGAGTTTGAATTTCGAATGAAGAAAGTACAGAGAGATTGGCATAGCCGAAGTTGTCCCCTCGAATCCTGCGCACGACCGCCCCCAGATATTTTGGCATTAAATGCGCGCGTGCTGGAGTCTTTTCGAATCGGGGCGATACGAAGGGACCCTTCGAAATTCCGTTGGTACGCTGGCCCAGGTACGGCAAGTAATGCTCTGTCAGCCGTCAGCCGCTTTTAGCTGCCTGCCATGGCGATGGGACACGTGTCGAGCGCGGGCGGTCTGGGGGGATTCGCGATCATTATGGCGCCGGATCCCAGGGTCTATTTAAACCCGTCCCTCCGCCTTTAGGGGCCCCATTCCGCTCGAGAGTTCTATCGGTATCCGCCCTTGCTTCGAGAGTCTCCATTCTCTTGGCGTCTTCTTGGGCCATAGGCGTCCTTCGAGTCGTCCCTGTCCTCGCCCCTCCGCATCCTTCAGAGCGATCTAGGTTAGTCCCAGAATCTTCGCTCTTCTCTCTGCCGCTTAGGGGCCTTTTCTTCGCCATTTTCTTCTGTCGCCTTCCTCTGAGTTGGTCTCCTGTGACCTCTCGTCCTTTGTCCTGTCTGTTTTCTTCGGGATCTTTAGAGTCTTCATTCGAAGTTATTTGAAATGTCTTCCGGCTCTTCCGCTTCCAGCGGTTCGGGAGTTCTTCCGCCTCAACCCCCAGGTTCCTCGTTCTGTAGATGAACCCGCATCTGGGGCTGGGCTTCGCCGATTTTTGCGTCGGGCACCATTCCATGCTCCCTGACTCCGGATGAACTCCTTCTGATAAGGGTTCAGTATGGAGTTCCTCCGGAGTACGACCTGGAGCTGCCTGACCCCTCCGATCGGGCTAGCACTCCCCCACCCGATCGTTTTTGCCTGTATCAGGAGGCGTTCCGTGCCGGACTCCGGCTTCGCTTCCGTCCTTTGTTGTCGCCCTCTTCCGCTTCTTAGATATCTCTTTGGCTTCAGTTGCTCCGAATTCTTTTAGGTTTTTGATAGGGTTTCTCTCCCTTTGCCACGTAGTCGAGGTCCAGCCGTCCCTCTCTCTGTTTAGGCATTTCTATACCTTCAAGCGTCATCCTTCGGTGAAGGACTGGTGGTATTTCTTCCCTCAGTTCGGCAAGAAGAGGTTGCTGAAAGGTGCCCCCTCTTCAATCCACAACTGGAAGAAAAATACCTCTTCGTCACTGCCCGACCTGAGGCTGGGCTTGCCCCCTTGGGCTCTCTGAGGGATTCTGTCCGTCGGGCCCTAGCCTGGGGGAGGACGACCTCCAGGCTGCCCGGAAGCTTCTTGACTACTCCGCTCCTTCCCTTCCCAACCTTCTGAGGGAACAATTTTTGTTCAACATCGGCCTGAGCCCCCAGGATCCTGCGAGTACTCCATCTTTTCCTTTCTCTTCTCTTCTTCCATCCTTCTTCTTTTTCTTTCTTTTTCTTCTCTTTTCTCTTTTTTCTTTCTTTCTTTTTTCTTTTCTCTTTTTTTTTTTTGCGTGCTACTCCTTCCTTTTTCACCCCATTATTGACTTCTGATTTTTGATTGATTGATTTTTTTTTTTTAAGGAATGGACGCCGAAGCAGTACGGATGCTTGCCAGGGGCCTCAAGGCCCACAAAAGAAAGGGTGCCCGGCCTCCGGATCAGCAAAGAGGGCCAGGGCGGAGGAGACGAGCTTGGCCGTGCCTGTCCAGGCGGCTCCAGTGATCGACGTTCCTTCGGACGCCGAACCAACGGCCCCCCGGGCCTCTTCAAGGAGTCCACCGACTGGGGCCCTCGTTCGGGGTCCGCTCCACGGAGGCACCCGTAGTCGAGAGGGGAAGGAGAAGGAAGTCGGTGGCCCGTAGGGTGAGTGGCTACCGGGCCACCGCTGATGAGTCCCTCGGCTCCGAAGAAGAGCCGGAGAACCCCTTCAATGACAAGGACCTGATCAAGCGGTTGATCGATGGCTGCATTCTGCCTGAGGTCGTCGAGAGGATCGATCGCGCCGATCCCGAGCAGCGGGTTTGGGACTCCCTGGGGTCCTTTCTCGAGGTAAACAAATCTTCATTTAATTGATTTTTCGACCCCTGTTCTGATCCCCTAGCCGCCCTTACAGATCGGGCACCAACTCCTTGCCAACATCGAGGCGACGAACCGGGTGAGGAGGGACGCCATCCAGGCGGAGGAGCATCGCTGGGCCGAAGTCGCCCGCCTCAAGGAAAAGGCCGCTGAAGTAGTTGCCCTCCAAGAGGCCCTGGAGAAAGAGAAGCAGGCTCGGGAGGAGGAGAAACAGACCTTGGAGGAGACGGTGAGAACGGCGGAGGCCGGGGTCGCCAATTTGATGGAGCAGATTCCTATCTTGGTCTCGGAGGCCAGGGGTCTTGCGGTAGAGGAGTTCAAGGCCTCTGCGGAGATGAGAGACCTGAACGTCCGGTTTGGCCAGGAAGCCTTCATCAAGGGGTTCGAGCTCTGCCAGGAGAAGGTGGCCAGGAAATTTCCCGAGCTCGACCTCAGCTTCTTGGGCGAGGAGTCTGAAGATGAGGCCGGGCCTTCTCTGCCGCTACTGCTGCCGCAGCCCCCCTTCCAGAGACACCGAGCTCCCCAACTCCCGCTTCTGAGGTCTGAGACCTCCGACCTTGTAGCTTTCTTTTACTGCAATTTTTTTCTTTCTTTTTGTCTTCAAGAATCATTCAATCAATAAAGTTGAATTTCTCACCATGGATGGCTTCTCTTCTCCCCCTTCCCCCTTTTTATTTTTCTTTCTGCAATGAGACGTGCCTTGACGCTTCTGTCTCTTGATGGCAGTGTCCTGCCAAGGCACTTCCCCTGCCCCAGGGGATCCCGCTGAAGTCCACGATCCAGCGGCTGAAGAAGGAGGTTCTTCATGCGACGAAAAGGTCGAAGAAGATGGAAGGTGAGCTTCGTAGGTTAAGGAGGGTTACTCTGAAGCCACCTCGGAGGCCACCCACTTTCGGAATCTCCATGTGAAGGGGATCATGGAGTATAGCCGGAGGAAGGCGGACTTCGCGAAGGAGCTTGATGAACACAAGAAGAGTACCAGTGATCGAATTTGGGCTCAAGCTGTCAAGATCAGCTCTCTCAGGGTGGAACTGTCAACTGCGCAGGAGAGGATTGGCCAGCTGGAAGGGAGTTCGTCCCGGCTCTTGGCTCGGGCCGACGGCGATCGGGAGTGGTCGAAGAAGGTCTCCGACCTTCAGCAGCAGCTTCAGGATGCCGAGGTGAGCTACGACGTGCATCGGATCGGTTGGCGCAGGCAGGTGGATGAATATAAAGGGAGACTCAAGGTGACGGCCGACGAAGTCGCCCATCTTCAGAGGCAGCTGGCTGACAAGGCTCAGCTTACTTCTGCTCAGGATTCTAATGAACTCCAGTCTCTAAGAGGAACCGTCGAAGGGCTTTCTGTCGCCCTCAGGGAAAGGACGGCTGAGCTGCAGCAATTGAAGATCCAACTGGCATACGAGCAGCAGGCCGTCATGGATGCGGAGGCAGAATCTGAGGTCCTGAGAAAGAGGCATCGAGAGGCGGAGATCGAAAGCCAGCGACTTCGTCGGGCGCTCCAGGACGCGCTGCTGAAAAAGGGAGAGCTAGAAGAAGAAGTTGAGAATCTGAGGCAGTCCTGGATAAGGGGTGGAGTAGATAATTCTAGGTCGAAAGGAGCAGATCTTTCCTAGGGCTCTTCTTGGCCTTCTGTCTTTTCATGTATACATTTTTCCTTTTATTGTTTTGTCTCGCTTTTGTCATTTTGCTTTTCTTCCTTTGGCCTTCTGGGCTTCGTGATGTATATTTCGTAAATGGAATGAAAAGAGAATTTTGTGTTACCTCATCCATATATTGTATTAAATTATCGTCTGTCGAACTTCTCTTGTCGTTCGACTTGTCCGACGTTGACGTCGTTTGGAGGTGCCCAGTCATCGATACGCTGGTTTGCTTTCCTCATCGTTCATGGCCGTAGGCTCAAGCTTGGTGGTCCGAACTCCGCGTTACCTCGGAGACGTTGCTGTTTTCTTGACCTGTGTCGAGAGTCTTCTTAGAGGCCGGGGGTATTTGGTAGGAACTTCCATCTTTGTTGAGATGAGGTTTCTTAGGTTCTTTGGTGTGGTTTGTCCTTCATCTGTTTCCGACGTAGTTCGTCGCTTTTTCTTTTTTATTTTCCTCCTCTTTTCGGAGTGAGGGCCCTCCCCTTGCTTTTTGCGAGGTTGCGTAGAAGTGTGAAGGTGCCGCTGAGGGGCCTTTCCCCTTCATCCGATCTTGTTGGGCGGTCGGGTTTCGTCACCGTCAGGACGAGGTTCTCCTTCCGTTCCTGACGTAGTCGATTTCAGCTCAGGTTAGGATGAGGTTCTCCTCCTGTTTCCAACGGGGCTGCGGGGGCACATAAGGGCCATCGCAAGGGTCTCTCTCCCCATCCGGTCTAAAAAAATGGGCCTTCGACTTTACTCATGTCAGGACGAGGTTCTCCTCCTGTTCCTGACATGGCTGTGGGGGCGCATTAGGATGTTTTAAGGCCTCTCCCCCCATCTGATCTAAAAGAACCGGGCCTTTGACTTTGCTCATGTCAGGACGAGGTTCTCCTCATGTTCCTGACATGGCTGTGGGGGCGCATTCGGGCGTTGTAAGGCCTCTCCCCCCATCCGGTCTAAAAGAACCGGGCCTTTGACTTTGCTCATGCCAGGACGAGGTTCTCCTCCTGTTCCTGACATGGCTGTGGGGGCGCATTAGGGTGTTGTAAGGCCTCTCCCCCCATCCGATCTAAAAGAACCGGGCCTTCGACCTTGCTCATGCCAGGACGAGGTTCTCCTCCTGTTCCTGACATGGCTGTGGGGGCGCATTAGGGCGTTGTAAGACCTCTCCCCCCATCCGGTCTAAAAGAATCAGGCCTTCATTTTATTTATGTTAGGATGAGGTTCTCCTCCCTTCCTAACATAACCTTGTTTTAATTGTTTGAAAGGGTTATCCCCAGTCGTAACAAATCCATGCCAAATGGGAGGAACATGCAAAGTCGAAAGGAATTTAGATTCAAGGCAAGGTCGTAAGCGATACATTTACAGGTTTCCGAGTTCCATGGTCGTGGAAGGTCTGCTCCTCCTTGAGGCCCTCCGGTGATGGAGTCGATGGTCCCAATTGGAGGCCGATCTCCAGGCTGCTCCTCCCTCCTTGGCGGTTTAGGTTGCGGCAGGGTCCTTGGTCGATCTTCTCTACCCTCAGGCCGGCGTCGGATGAACCTGTCGAGTCGACCTCGCCGGATGAGCTCCTCGATCTCGTCTCGAAGCTGGATGCATTCCTCCATGTCGTGGCCGTGGTCGTGGTGGTAGAGACAGAACTTGTTGAGGTTGCGCTTCCCAAGGTGTGTGCGCATCCTCTCTGGCCTAGGGAGCTGCTCCCTGACCTCCATCGGTACCTGGGTCTTCGAGGCATTGAGGGGGGCGTAGTTGCAGAATCTTCCCGGTGGAGAACCCCGCCGAACTCGTGATTCGGACTTCTCTGCCTACGTACCCGGGGCAGAGTATGGGCACGCTTGTGCCCAGGAGGGGATCGAGAACGCGGTTGAGCTTCTCTCGACCTTTTTCTGACTGCGGGCTTACTCGAGTCTCCCGCCTGCCGCTCCCTCGCGGTCTCCTCATCCTTCATTTTGAAGGCTTCTTCCGCTCGGACGTACCCTTCAGCCCGAGCCAATAAATCAGCAAAATCCCTGGGGTATTTCTTCTCCAGGGAGAACAAAAGGTCATTCTTCTGAAGGCCGCCCTTCAGAGCGGCCATTGCTACCGATTGGTCCAAATTCCAGACCTCCAGCACTGCGACATTGAAGCGGTTGATGTAGGCCCGAATGGACTCTCCCTCCTCTGCCTGATATTCATGAGGGACTCCGAGCCCTTCCGAGGGCACCGGCTGCTGACAAAATGGGCCACGAATTGATGGCTCATTTGATCGAAGGAAAAGATGGTACCCGACTTCAGCGTCGAGTACCAGTTTCTCGCCGCTCCCTTCAAGGTGGATGGGAAGGCCCGGCACAAGATGGCGTCTGGTGCGCCATGAAGCAGCATCATCGTCCGGAAGGCTTCCAGATGATCGACCGGGTCTGAAGTCCCGTCGTAGCTTTCGAACTGGGAGAGTTTGAAGTTTGGCGGGATCAGTTCCTGCATGATCATTTAAGAAAAGGGGGGGTCAGTGCAAATATCCTCACCATAAGCGGGGGGAACGTGGCAGAGTTCTTCGATTCGCCGATTCATTTCCTGGAGCCTCCGATCCAGGAAATCCTCTCGACTTCGGGTCTCGAGGGTTCTCTGGCAGAATGGGGGCAGGGATCTTCCAGGGGAAGAGTCATGATCCGATTGAGGGCTCTCCACCTCGGGTTCGTCTTCCGAAAAAGATGGGACGACTGGCCCAAGTGGCCCGCCCCACTGTCGGATTCTGGCATTCCGGTGACACCCTTTCCAGGTGCACTGATGCTTGCGGCTGCTGCTGCTGCATGGCCTGTACGGCCTCAGTGAGGCCTCTGACCTGCTGCACCAGCAGATCAAATTGCTCCGCACCGACCGCCGTCGTCGGAGGAGGAGGAGGAGGCTGGAAAACTGGAGGTGAGGCCGGAGCCTGAGATCTGGCCGCGGAGGCCGTGGATCATCGTGTGGATGCCTTGCGGGGAGGCATCGGGCAAAGACCAAGTAAAGGAGGGAGGAGAGGACGTCGGAAAAGATGCCCGGGGGCGGTCCCGTTGAGCACCCCTTTAAGAACAAGGGTACTGCGAAGACACAGCCCTTCCTCTAGCGCCAATCCTGTTGGTGCAAAAATTCGCTTACGTCAGAGAAGCTGGAGTCGCGGTCGCCGTCGGGACTTGCAAAAGAAGTCTAAACCGGAGGTGATGTTGCTCTGACAAGACCCTCCGACGCTCAAGTCAGTTCTCTGCCTCAACAAGAATGGAGTGCTCGAACAAAAATTTTTGCAGAGTTTCTAGATAAAAATGAGAGCTTATGGAATAACGTATCTGGGGTTCCCCCTTTTATAGGCGGAGGGGGCAACAAACTGATGGTGATGCCTGTAACCGTCTGGCAGTGGGCCGCCCATAGTCAGAAAAAGTTTGTTGCGGAGAGTAGTGGGGTGGACCCGTGGCTATTATCGGGGCGTGCCACATGGAGTCTGCCACGAGGAGCGGAGCGGCGTCCGTTGTCGCGACTTGCCAGAGGATAGAAGAATCGTGCGGTATCCATCGCAGGAGGTGGAGCAGGATCGTGGCCATTATTACGGCCTGCCAGGGAGTGATGGAGCCGCGTGGAATCCATCGCAGGAGGTGGAGCAGGGTCGTGGAGTGATGGAGCCGCATGGAATCTGCCGCAGAGAATGGAGCAGAATCGCGGCTGTTACTGCGGCGCGCCAAGGGGTGAAGGTCTGCCGGCTGAAGTCCGGCTAGAGTATCTGGTGGAGAGAGGTAGTTAGCCATCTGTCCGAGAGGAGCTCGGAATCCGACTTTCGCAGGAGTTCGGATGGAGTCTTCCTTCAGTCACAGTCGGGGATGGAGTCCGGCTCCCGTAGGGGTCTGGGCGGAGTTCCCTTGCTGTTGGAGTCGTGGGTGGAGTCCGGCTCCCTTAGGAGTCCGGACGCAGCTCACCGGCAGTTGAAATCGAGGATGAGGCCCGGCTCCCGTAGGAGTCCAGGCGGAGCCTACTTGCAGTCGGAGTCACGGGCGGAGTCCGGCTCCCGTAGGAGTTCGGGCGAAGTCTGCCTGCAGCCGTTGGAGTTGAGGACGGAGTCTGGCTCCCGTAGGAATCCGGGCGGAGTCTTCCTACAATTAAAGTTAGGGACGAAGTCTGGCTCCCGTAGGAGTCCGGATGGAGCTTATCAGCAGTTGAAGTTGGGGACGGAGTCCGGCTCCCGTAGGAGTCCGGGCGGAGCTTACCAGCAGTTGGAGTTGTGGACGGAGCCCGGCTCCCGTAGGAGTCCGGGCGGAGTCTTCCTGCAATTAAAGTCAAGTGCGAAGTCCGGCTCCCATAGGAGTCCGGACGGAGCTTTCCAGCAGTTAAAGTTGGTGACGGAGCCCGGCCCCCGTAGGAGTCCGGGCGGAGTCTTCCTTGCGGTTGAAGTTGGGGACGAAGCCCGGCTCCCGTAGGAGTCCAGGCGGAGTCTTCCTTGCGGTTGAAGTTGGGGACAGAGCCCGGCTCCCATAGGAGTCTGAGCGGAGTCTACTTACAGTTGAAGTCGGGGACGGAGTCCGACTCTGTAGGAGTCCAGGCGGAGTCTACTTGCAGTTGAAGTCGTGGACAGAGTCCGGCTCCCGTAGGAGTCCGGGCGGAGTCTTCCTGCAATTAAAGTCAAGTACGAAGTCTGACGTAGGAGTCCAGACGGAGCTTACTAGCAGTTGAAGTTGGTGACGGAGCCTGGCCCCCGTAGGAGTCCGGACGGAGTCTTCCTTGCGGTTGAAGTTCGGGACGGAGCCCGGCTCCTGTAGGAGTCCGGGCGGAGTCTTCCTTGCGGTTGAAGTTGGGGACAGAGCCCGGCTCCCGTAGGAGTCCGGGCGGAGTCTACTTGCAGTTGAAGTCGTGGACGGAGCCCGGACTCCTACGAAGTCTACTTGCAGTTGAAGTCGTGGATGGAGCCCGGCTCCCGTAGGAGTCCGGGCGGAGTCTTCCTGCAATTAAAGTCAAGTGCAAAGTCCGGCTCCCGTAGGAATCCGGACGGAGCTTACCAGCGGTTGAAGTTGGTGACGGAGCCCAGCCCCCGTAGGAGTCTGGGTGGAGTCTTCCTTGCGGTTGAAGTTGGGGACGGAGCCCGGCTCCCGTAGGAGTCCGGGCGGAGTCTTCCTTGCGGTTGAAGTTGGGGACAGAGCCCGGCTCCCGTAGGTGTCCGGACGGAGTCTACTTGCAGTTGAAGTCGGGGACGGAGCCCGGCTCCCGTAGGAGTCCGGACGGAGTCTACTTGCAGTTGAAGTCGTGGACGGAGCCCGGCTCCCGTAGGAGTCCGGGCAGAGTCTACTTGCAGTTGAAGTCGTGGACGGAGCCCGGCTCCCGTAGGAGTCCTGGCGGAGTCTGCCTGCAGCCGTTGGAGTTGAGGACGGAGCCCGGCTCCCGTAGGAATCCGGACGGAGTCCACCAGTAGTCGAAAGTCGGAGGGGACTTGCAAGGGTCAATCCCGCTGAGAACTTCGGCTGAGGGTATTTTATACCCAACACATAGTATTACTTTATTGTATTATACTAATATACATTCTTTTACAGTAAGGTAGTATTATATTATCATAGTGTAATATTTCTTTATTGTAGTATTACTTTACAATAATGCAGTATTGCTTTATAATAATGGAGTATTGCTTTATAACTGTAAAGACAATTAGATCGTTTCACCCCCATTTGGATGGTTGCTTTTAAGTTATATTTCAAATAGATAGCTGCTTTTACTTGAAACTCAAGTGGATAGCTACTTTTATGTTTAAACTCAAATTGATAGTTTTTTTAATTTATTTTTTTTATATATAATTATTTATTATCATTTTTGATTTTACACTAATTAACAAATAATTTTACAACAAATAAATATCGAAGCTAAGGTGAGATAATTGCAGTGCATGTTTGTAGCTCCATATATATGGCAACTGTAAAAGTAATGAATTAGGTCATTTGGTTGTAAGATTTGGTTAGTAATCTTGGCTAAAAGCAAGATGTAACTAATCTTTTTTGTAACAGCTAGAATGTCATACATCTGACTAAAAATCAAATGTTTCATAAGCAAACCAAGTATATTGATGTCAGATACTATTTTATTCTAAATATTATATTACAAAGGGTTACTACACTGAAGAAGATCCTACGACAGGTAATCCAATAGATATGATGATCAAACCACTTGCTATTATAAAGTTTCAATATTGTTTGGACCTAATCCGTATTTTAAGATGTTGAGCTAGGCTCAAGCTACTGGGGGTATTGTTGGAAGTGATACGGAGAAGTTTACTATTTTGTATTATAGCTCGATGAAATTCAAGCCAAAATATAGATTTATTAGATGTGGCTTAAATTTAATATAACTTATGATATAATTTTAATTTATTTTAAATTTTAATTAATTTATTTAAATATTTTATTTTTTTTTAATTTTTAATTTTAATAATTATATATATATATTGCCATTATATTTTTTTTGAAAGAGAGATAATCTTTTATTATTTGAACTGCTTTATTTTTTCGATACAATGAAATCACTCTTCATTTACATTTTAAGATATAAATCAAAGATCGGATCATATAAATTATTATATTTTATTTTTTATATATAATTATTTATTATTATTTTAAATTTTATATTAATTAATCGATAATCTTGTAACAGGAGTCAAGGCTGCATTAATTTTAATGTAGTTCTACATGGAAAAGTGTCGGCATGCAGATTTTTTTTTTTTTAGACTGTGGATTTGATGCCCCCGCATCATTCCGTACAACCGTGAGACGGCAGGTCGTGCGAGCAAGCGGGAGGGAAGTGGCCGCATTAACTTTGATGCGTCTTAATATCGTGACATGTCGTCTAGGTTCTTCGAATAAAATTTCGGATCAGATGTCCTGTGCACCATCGAAATGAGCGCGTGCACCATGAGCAAAAGAAGAAGAGGAAGAAGAAGGAGAAGGAGAAGGAGGAAGAAAGACGGAGGAGGAGAAGAAGAGATAAGAAAAAAGAAGCCGTATCCAAAATATAAAGAGATAGAAGAAAGAAGAGGGATGTCATGCTTTCAATATTATTTTTGATTAGCAGCTAAAAATTTAAGAGATATTTGATTGAAAAAGATAAAAGTCTGAAATTAAAATCGAAATAGATGATTTTTATTTTAAATATTTAATTGAGAAATTTGTTTTTCAATTTTGATTTCAGAATGAAATAAGAATGGTTCAATCTAAACTCAATTCCTACTCTCTCCTATAAATTCAATTTTTCATTTTAATTCAATTTCGATTTTGATTTTGGTCACGAATCAAACACTTTGGAAGATTTGACCATTCCAATTCTGATTTCAAACTATTCCGATTCTCACTCCCATTCTGATTTTGATTGTGAACCAAATACTCCCCAATACTTTTGAACTAGGACTACGTGCAATACATCCAATCGATTATTTGTCATCCTAAAAGAGAGAATTATATTTTAAAAAAAAAGAAAAAAACTTGCTAATCACACCCTCTCGCTTTCCGGACAAAAGGCAGGGATATTAATTGATCTATGGGGGTGCTTGGATCGCAACCGAAATCAAAATAGAAATAGACATGATTTGGAATTGCAATTGGAATCGAAATGAGAATGGCCAGATCCCCCGAAATATTTGGTTCGTGATCTGAATCAGAATCGAAATCGAAATTGGAATGAAAATTTGAATCTATAGAAAAAAGTAGAGATTGAGTTCTATATAGGTTGGACCATTTCTATTCCATCCTGAAATCAAAATCGAAATAAAACTCCTCCCAACTAAATGATTGAAACGGAGTCACTTATTTGGATTTCGATCTCAGACCCCACTCTCCCAAATCAAGTACCTTTTATATGTGGAGGATGCTGTTGAGATGTGGGAAGGGTGTAATGTGACGAAGAGAAAGAGAAAATAAGTTAGAGGGTGTAGGATGAAAAAAATAATAAATTAAAAGCTAGAATTAGAGAGGTTATAATTTTTTGTGTAGAATTATTTTGCTGTTCATGAGTGAGTCATGCGGCATCCATCTCTTCTTTTTTTTTTACTCTTTGGATGCTGATGTATGTTTTCGGTCGCATAATTTGTTTTGTACGGAGATGGTTGGTGAAGATGGAGAAAAAAATATGTTTAGAACATAGGTTTGAAAAATATGTATATCTGAAAAAAAACAAGCTAACAAACAGAAAAGGTTTTGATTGGAGGGGAAGTACACTTATTATTATTATTATTATTATTATTATTATTATTATTATTATTAATTATATATATATATAGAGAGAGAGATGATAGTCAATTGAATTGGTTATTAGTCGAGAGTTGAGGGTGACTATTTTGTCATAATAACCAAAATTAAGTGCTATAAATATATTTTTTTGACAACTAGGATCATTTTACAATTTAGTTGTAAAAAGAGGAATAATACATCAAAATCTCTTTTCTTGCTGGATTTTTTTTTTGAAAACAAAAATAAAAGGCCACGTCACCTACCAAGCAGGCATACATCTGCTGGGTACATAAGAAGCATTGGGATCAAACACATTTCCACCAAATACTAGATAAAAGAAATGAAAAAAAGATTACCCTCCTGCATTCAATGTAATATTTTATATTTTGATGTTCCCATCAGAGATGGTACAAATCGTATTTTTGTATGAAAAAATAATTATTTTACCTCTAACAATTAATCTACATCATATTTTACACAACTTTTAAAGTACCAAAGTTGAGTAAATAATCAAAGTCCGAAAAAAATCCATCTAATCCAATCCACATGAAATCAAACTTAAATCAGATTAAATTGAATTATGATTCATAAAAAAATTAGTTAATTATAATCCGATTCAATTTATATATTTTTAATCCATATAAAATCGAATCCAACTTATCGATATAATATTTTCAATACGTAGATTATTTAAAAAATTAAAAATTAACAATTATGATATATTATGTACTAACTTATGGATGTTATGAAATTAATATACCTTACTTTCTATATGAATTGAATGATGTATTGATTTGTGATGTTTAAAATTAATATTGAATCAACATTGAAGTCCAAACTGATACAATCCATCCGAACTTATTACAAACTGTTACCTTCGGTTTCAAACGATTTATATATAATAAACTTCGGCAGTAGATTGAATTTTTTTTAATTTGATTGGATTCGATCGAATCAAATTTTTCTCTCAATCCAATTCAATCCGACTCACGCTCAGCCCTACAAAGCATAACAAATCTCTTCGTTCCCCCCATAATACATACGAAGAAATTGACATCATACTTAGAAGTTGTACATGATCCAATAGCTAAGGCTATAATAATAATAATAATAATAATAATAATAATAATAAAAAAAAAAAATAATAATAATAAAATAATAATAATAATAATAATTCTTTCATATGAAAGGTCGAACCGAATCCATATCGGAAAAAAGGCAATATAGTAGTTGTATTGCTTACCAACTTATAAGAATAAAGAAAAATGAAGATTAGATATGCAAGACATTCTATGGCAATCTAATTTTTATAGAATAAAAGGGAAATGGCAGTCTAAATGAGGATATCCAAATGCATCATTAGCCCCTTATATCTACAATATGAGGTAATATACTTTATGTAATTTCGATGGTGCTATTTCCCAGAATAAGCCCAAGCGAGGTCACTGCACGCTTGGATGTGGCCTAGGCTACCAAGAAGCAAATTGTTCTGCCCAGTTTAAATTATAGCTAAAGCCATGCAAAGTCTTTATCAAGAGTCAAGATCCAAAGCATAGCTTGGGCCAGATTAATTAGCTTAAGCCATAAATAGATAAAAACTATATGTATATTTGATGTTTCATCCAGTAACCAGTAGTGCCCACCTTTCTCAATCTCTATCATTCCAAATATGTATTTTTTTTTTCTTTGACATCCTCTCATTTTGTCTATATATTTAGATTACTAGAGACTGAGAAATGCTGGCACTTGTAGTCTAAAACAGTGCAATCAAAGTTTATTTTTTTTTTTAATAATAAAAAGCCTGATTTGCCATGAAAGAAAACTCCAAAACTAACAAAGTGGGCTTGAGGTGATTAAATGGGTCAGATTCAGGTGGCTAGGTGGGCCTTGGGCTGCATGTAGGCCGATCCTATGCAGACCTGTGTATGGCTCTGACCCAGCTCAAACCTGGAGCCAGGAGTTGGACTAAGTAAATAAGGAGGCCAGGATCAAATTGGGTTCCCTCTATTACCTACAACCTGCTGTATCTACAAATTGGACTTTAACGGGGATCATTTCAACTTTCAAGCCCTTATTTATAAGTCAATATCCTATTTGTTATAAGATTTTTTTTTTTTAAGTACGGAAAAAACATGTCATGTAATAATAACCAAAATTCAGAATAGCTTATATGGTTTGATAACAAATTCATAGTGGCTTTTCTTGTTGTACCTAGAAGTTTGATGTTGTTAATTTCAAGATCAAGCCTTGGTCCGAAAATCCAAGCTTGGGTCATTCGAGTGGACTTCTTGCTTTGCTGGATTGGATCAAGCTCTAGTTTTCATGCATGAAATAATTATATGTTTCAGGTTTGTACCATCCTACGATATTCGTGGGTTAATTATATAAAAGATGCTATAACCCCAAATGGCTAGGCCTTTAAATTTTTTGTTTTTCTTGTTATTTCATGGTTCAACTTGACAAACCTTATTAAATCAAATTATGGAAAAAGGGTAGGAAGATTATATCCTTTCAAACAACATGATACTATGCAAGCATGGATATCAATAGTATTCTAAAGCATGATCATATAATTTGCATTTTGCCCTATAAAAGATGGAGGAAGAACGAATGATGCATCTATTTTATAATTACTAAATCTATATATTGGAAGTATATGAGAGGTCTCTATCCTTGTTCACAACAATTTGTATAAATTAAGCTGAAGCTACTAATCATCAAATGATATGAAAAATGCTTAGGACCAAATAAAATCCTTCACTAATTTTTAAATGGTGTTTGGTTGGTTAATCAAATAATTTTCTTTGCCCATCACTTAACCATCGTTATAAAGAGAAATTTTTTGTGCGCGTTGCGCGAACGTGAGGTGATTGGCTCATACGTGGGATCGGTAAATTTTTTTTTTTTCCACATACTTTCCGATCCTGTATATGAGCCAATCATCGTTCGCAATGCATAAAAATTTCTTCTATCCTAAACTATCTAACTCAAGGCCTACCTCAAGACCATGTCCAAGTAGGATTGATTATGAGTCGGACTTCAGATCTAAACTCGTGCATTGGATGGGATTTATATATTTTCGATATTTTCTGAGCCCAAGTCCGGCTCACGATCAGATCTGCATCCGAGAGTCCCGGCACCGGCCCGTGCTCGGTGTGATTGTGTGACCGCCCAATAATTCAAACGGCCGTCGAGAAACATCGCACCAGAGAGTGACCACAACCAGATTCCAATAGTACTATCCTTCACGCCCGTCCGCTTGCCATCCAACGGACGAGATTCCTCCCCATGTTTGCAGTGGGTCTTACATCCATGGCCCTTCCCTATTTTAAATGTAAACCGTGCCGGGTGCAACTTACCCGAGGCGAACCGTTCATGAATCAAAAAAACAGGCAAATCAACACTCTCCACGCCCTCAATTTTGGCATACCTTATTCTATGCCGAAAGAACACTACACTGTCACTCTTTCCATATCCGCCGTTAGTTTTTCATGATCCTGATTGAGAACACTCACTTCTGCACCCACCCATCCTACCACAAAATACTGTGGGACCCATATATTAATTGCTGGGTTCCAACAGGGGTAAGTTCATAGTTTCCTAGATTGACCGTGTCTATAGTCAAATTTTTGCTAATCAGTTTGCTCCACGTATTCGGATATAGGTTAATAGTCTCTGCCTCGAGAGCACGTTTCGGCGATTCGATCCACCGTTATCCAGAAATTTCCACCGACCACTCTTGCAAAAACCCCAACTTCTTCACCCGGGACACTATTTCATGAGAAGAAAAAGAGCGACCCACATTTCTTCCATAAATATGACCGGTGCGTTTCTTGGTGTAGTTTCGAGTCCCTTTGTCTTGAAATTATCCAAAAGTTCTAAGCCTTCTAGGGTTTTTTTCGGCCCTCGTCGCGTCTCTTTCAACCTATAAAAAAAGGGACGATTTCCCCTTTCTCCTGTCCTCCTTACATCTCTCTCTCTCTGTCTCTCTCTCTCTCCGAGCTCCGCTAGGGTTAGGGTTTTGCCCTCAGCCTACAGCTTCTTCGTCTAGGGATTCTTTCTCTTCTAGGTCTCTCTTTTTCGTTCTCCGGCTTCGGGAGCCATGTCGCTGAGGCCAAGCGAGCGGGCGGAGGTCCGCCGGAACAAGTATAAGGTAGCGGTGGACGCGGAGGAGGGCCGCCGTCGGAGAGAGGACAACATGGTTGAGATCCGGAAGAGCCGCCGGGAGGAGAGCCTCCAGAAGAAGCGCCGCGAGGGCATGCAGGCCCAGCCCTTCCCCCCCTCCTCGATCCACACTTCCGCCCTCGAGAAGAAGGTGATCCACTTTTCTCTTTTGATCTGTAGTTCTAGGATCCTGGATCGCGAGATCCGCCCGACCGATGGGTTTGCTAGGGTTTTCCTAGCTCTAGGTCTAGGGTTTTGGATTTGGAGCTCACGATCCTTTCTTGTTTTTCTGTGTTGGTTTCGAATTCGCAGCTGGAGAGTCTTCCGGCTATGGTGGCGGGGGTTTATTCGGACGACAGCACGCTTCAGCTAGAGGCAACCACACAGTTCCGAAAACTTCTTTCTATAGGTATTGGATTGTTCAAAGATTCCCCCCCCCCCCCCCTCATTTTTAATGGTTTCGTGGCACCTCTTCTTCAATAATATATTCTCATCTGTGTTTTTTATGAGAAATTGATCGTTTTATTTGATTGTTATTAAAAAAAAGAACGAAGCCCTCCAATTGAGGAGGTTATCCAAGCTGGAGTGGTTCCCCGCTTCGTGGAATTTCTTACAAGGGAAGATTTTCCCCAACTTCAGGTCAGAATTTATTCTATCGAAAGGAATTTGATTTGCTTGTACTTGTTTGTGCTGTTGTTTGATTTATTTATTTTAATCCCTGTGCTTGGTGTCATTTGGGCAGTTTGAAGCAGCTTGGGCGCTCACCAACATCGCCTCAGGAACCTCAGACAACACCAAGGTTGTGATAGATCATGGGGCTGTTCCGATATTTGTTAAACTTCTCAGTTCCCCGAGTGATGATGTCCGTGAGCAGGTATACAAGGATCTGTATATTTAGAACCTGGATTTTTTTAATAAATAAATATACTTGTTGATAACTCTAAATAAGTTTATTTTTTGAGGCTTTTAATTTAGCTTGTTTGTGTTACTATACTGAATTTTAGGCGGTATGGGCTTTGGGAAACGTTGCTGGTGATTCCCCAAGATGCCGTGATCTTGTTTTGGCCAATGGCGCATTGATTCCACTGCTGGCGCAGCTGAATGAGCATGCGAAGCTTTCAATGTTGAGGAACGCCACATGGACTCTGTCGAACTTTTGCAGGGGGAAGCCACAACCAGTTTTTGAGCAGGTCTAGATGTTGGTAGTATGATTCTATTGTTATAGATCTGGCAGATGTTCTGTGCTTGTACTGAATGTTTGTGTTTTTTGAGGATCAGGTCAAGCCAGCTCTTCCTGCACTTGAGCGCCTCATACATTCAAACGATGAGGAAGTCCTGACTGATGCGTGCTGGGCATTGTCATATCTGTCTGATGGTACCAATGACAAAATCCAAGCTGTAATTGAAGCAGGCGTCATCCCTCGGCTTGTAGAGCTGCTTCTGTATGGATTACTTATTTGCTTAGAACTTGTGATGGAAATTTACTTCATTCTGAATGTCCTATTAATTTAATCTATTATCTTTTCAGGCATCCTTCACCTTCTGTGCTTATTCCAGCTCTTCGGACTGTTGGTAACATTGTCACTGGAGATGATGTGCAGACACAGGTATCTTAACAACAATTTTGCATTGTTTTCTGACATTGCTCTTGTGCTTGATGCCTTGTGACAAGTAGGTACTCTATAAATTGCTAAATAGAATTTTGAGCAGCATTTATGGTGAGTACTATGATGTTTCTACTAACAAATCTGAATGGCGATAATTTGGCATAAAACATATGATATTCCCCACTACGATGCTTATGACATGCTTTCATGTTGATTTTGACCATTGTTGGGAATCTTTTTCTCGCTTTCAAAGATGTGTGTGGTAGTTGCAATGTTCTTGTTAATGGTAGTTACAATGCCCTTTATAACCGTGCATAGACACTTGGCTGATTTATGTGGCATCATTTACTTGTTTGCTTGCACTTGTTTGTGTCGCCTTTACCCTGTGTGGCTGCATGGTTACATTTGGACTGATAGGATTATTGATATTATGCAAATAAAGATAGATGCAAGGTTTTGGGATCTTTAGATGTGCAGCTTCTGGTCATGTTACCTTGTGTGAAAAACGAGATAAATGTTCAGCTGTGTGGTCAGGAGCCTGAGAAGGAGAGTAGGATATATGAGAAGGCATGTCATCATTGAAATCCTGGGTTTCTTTGGTGCACTACTGCTACATTTTAGATGCATCTCAGATCCTATATGCCAATATGATTGGATAATCCCAAGTGATCACCATAGATGGGTGGTGTTCTAAGTGAATGTTTCTGAAATGTGCGGATGTCATCTAGCTATATGGTTGCACATTATTAAAATTAAAAAAAAATTGTTTGCTATGTCTTTAGAAGGATAGATTTCACTGATGTGGATGTGATGAAGAAGTTAATTATAACCAAGATCAATGAGGAGCATTCTGACATGTTAACAAAGTCCTATAGTAGAACTCTTAACATTTTGTGGTGCTCATCAGCAAAATCACAAAGTAATGATCTTGCTTTCAGTTGAAAACCTTGTGTATTTTGTAATTTTGGTGGTCACTTTCCGCAATTCATAGGCTTGTAACAAGATTACAACATAATTTGTCCGCTTGGGATATTTGTTGCTGCACTTTAGATAATTAGTGTACTGAAAACTAGAATAATATTGGAATTTTTGAGAAGTGTTCATAAAAATTGTAACATTGCTTCGGAAGAGCAACATAATTTCTTACATCAGATGTTGTACATGTTTGGGTACTAATTAGTCTTTTGAGAGTGACTCCAGGCTGCTGCTTTATTTGAATCTTTTCTGCATGTTATGTTACAAGTAGACACTTTCTCTTTAGCTGAGAAGTTCTTTTGTGAAGTACAGTGGAAATTAGTAAATTTTGGAAACTGAGATGTTATTGAAATGAAGAATGATGGTACATGTTACAATTTTCACTTTGGTACAGATGATTGTGTAGCAGAAAAATCGTAGTTTAGTCTGAATTTATATACATTTCCTACTTCTGATTCTGTGGACAGCTGAAAGTCAAAAAGCAAGCATATTTTGCATACTTGAGCTATGTGCAACATAACAATGCATGCCTATTTTTATATCATTCATATATTGGTGATAACTTTCGTTTATCTGTATTTATTTCTGAGGAATTTGTTTAACTTTTATGTTAGTTGGCTTAAATTTGCTGTTTCTTCATGGTAATTATGTCACATTCTGCTACCAATGTCATATCAGCTTTCTCTAAATACATGTTCTTAAGTTGAATTTTTACCTCAGTTGTGACCAGCATTTTTGTACCTTAGCTTGCTGTATTCAAATGTGTGGATTTTTGCTTTGAAGAAATTTTTGTTAGAATATGTGTTGTTGTACTTTTTCCTCTATTCTCATTATCCTATGTCATAATACAATATATTTTTTCCGCTCTCCAGTATGTTATCAATCATCAAGCACTTCCTTGCCTCCTGAGCCTCTTGACACACAATCATAAGAAATCCATCAAGAAGGAAGCTTGCTGGACCATATCAAATATCACGGCAGGGAATAAGGAACAGATACAGGTA
>NC_025993.2:179767460-179847918 GCF_000442705.2 Elaeis guineensis | reverse complement strand
ATCGAAATCGAAATGGAATGAAAATTTGAATCTATAGAAAAAAGTAGAGATTGAGTTCTATATAGGTTGGACCATTTCTATTCCATCTTGAAATCAAAATCGAAATGAAACTCCTCCCAACTAAATGATTGAAACGGAGTCACTTATTTGGATTTCGATCTCAGACCTCACTCTCCCAAATCAAGTACCTTTTATCTGTGGAGGATGCTGTTGAGATGTGGGAAGGGTGTAATGTGACGAAGAGAAGAGAAAATAAGTTAGAGGGTGTAGGATGAAAAAAATAATAAATTAAAAGCTAGAATTAGAGAGGTTATAATTTTTTGTGTAGAATTATTTTGCTGTTCATGAGTGAGTCATGCGGCATCCATCTCTTTTTTTTTTTTTTTTTGACTCTTTGGATGCTGATGTATGTTTTCGGTCGCATAATTTGTTTTGTACGGAGATGGTTGGTGAAGATGGAGAAAAAAATATGTTTAGAACATAGGTTTGAAAAATATGTATATCTGAAAAAAAACAAGCTAACAAACAGAAAAGGTTTTGATTGGAGGGGAAGTACACTTATTATTATTATTATTATTATTATTATTATTATTATTAATTATATTAATATATATAAGAGAGAGAGAGATGATAGTCAATTGAATTGGTTATTAGTCGAGAGTTGAGGGTGACTATTTTGTCATAATAACCAAAATTAAGTGCTATAAATATATTTTTTTGACAAATAGGATCATTTTACAATTTAGTTGTAAAAAGAGGAATAATACATCAAAATCTCTTTTCTTTCTGGATTTTTTTTTTGAAAACAAAAATAAAAGGCCACGTCACCTACCAAGCAGGCATACATCTGCTGGGTACATAAGAAGCATTGGGATCAAACACATTTCCACCAAATACTAGATAAAAGAAATGAAAAAAAGATTACCCTCCTGCATTCAATGTAATATTTTATATTTTGATGTTCCCATCAGAGATGGTACAAATCGTATTTTTGTATGAAAAAATAATTATTTTACCTCTAACAATTAATCTACATCATATTTTACACAATTTTAAAGTACCAAGTTGAGTAAATAATCAAAGTCCGAAAAAAATCCATCTAATCCAATTCACATGAAATCAAACTTAAATCAGATTAAATTGAATTATGATTCATAAAAAAATTAGTTAATTATAATCCGATTCAATTTATATATTTTTAATCCATATAAAATCGAATCCAACTATCGATATAATATTTTCAATACGTAGATTATTTAAAAAATTAAAAATTAACAATTATGATATATTATGTACAACTTATGGATGTTATGAAATTAATATACCTTATTTCTATATGAATTGAATGATGTATTGATTTGTGATGTTTAAAATTAATATTGAATCAACATTGAAGTCCAAACTGATACAATCCATCCGAACTCATTACAAACTGTTACCTTCGGTTTCAAACGATTTATATATAATAAACTGTCGGCAGTGATTGAATTTTTTTTAATTTGATTAGATTCGATCGAATCAAATTTTTCTCTCAATCCAATTCAATCCGACTCACGCTCAGCCCTACAAAGCATAACAAATCTTTCGTTCCCCCATAATACATAGAAGAAATTGACATCATACTTAGAAGTTGTACATGATCCAATAGCTAAGGCTAAAAATAATAATAATAAAATAATAATAATAATAATTAATAAATAATAATATAATAATAATAATAATAATAATAATTCTTTCATATGAAAGGTCGAACCGAATCCATACCGAAAAAAGGCAATATAGTAGTTGTATTGCTTACCAACTTATAAGAATAAAGAAAAATGAAGATTAGATATGCAAGACATTCTATGGCAATCTAATTTTTATAGAATAAAAGGGAAATGGCAGTCTAAATGAGGATATCCAAATGCATCATTAGCCCCTTATATCTACAATATGAGGTAATATACTTTATGTAATTTCGATGGTGCTATTTCCCAGAATAAGCCCAAGCGAGGTCACTGCACGCTTGGATGTGGCCTAGGCTACCAAGAAGCAAATTGTTCTGCCCAGTTTAAATTATAGCTAAAGCCTTGCAAAGTCTTTATCAAGAGTCAAGATCCAAAGCATAGCTTGGGCCAGATTAATTAGCTTAAGCCATAAATAGATAAAAACTATATGTATATTTGATGTTTCATCCAGTAACCAGCAGTGCCCACCTTTCTCAATCTCTATCATTCCAAATATGTATTTTTTTTTCTTTGACATCCTCTCATTTTGTCTATATATTTAGATTACTGGAGACTGAGAAATGCTGGCACTTGTAGTCTAAAACAGTGCAATCAAAGTTTATTTTTTTTTTTAATAATAAAAAGCCTGATTTGCCATGAAAGAAAACTCCAAAACTAACAAAGTGGGCTTGAGGTGATTAAATGGGTCAGATTCAGGTGGCTAGGTGGGCCTTGGGCTGCATGTAGGCCGATCCTATGCAGACCTGTGTATGGCTCTGACCCAGCTCAAACCTGGAGCCAGGAGTTGGACTAAGTAAATAAGGAGGCCAGGATCAAATTGGGTTCCCTCTATTACCTACAACCTGCTGTATCTACAAATTGGACTTTAACGGGGATCATTTCAACTTTCAAGCCCTTATTTATAAGTCAATATCCCATTTGTTATAAGATTTTTTTTTTTTAAGTACGGAAAAAAATGTCATGTAATAATAACCAAAATTCAGAATAGCTTATATGGTTTGATAACAAATTCATAGTGGCTTTTCTTGTTGTACCTAGAAGTTTGATGTTGTTAATTTCAAGATCAAGCCTTGGTCCGAAAATCCAATGCTTGGGTCATTCGAGTGGACTCCTTGCTTTGCTGGATTGGATCAAGCTCTAGTTTTCATGCATGAAATAATTATATGTTTCAGGTTTGTACCATCCTACGATATTCGTGGGTTAATTATATAAAAGATGCTATAACCCCAAATGGCTAGGCCTTTAAATTTTTTGTTTTTCTTGTTATTTCATGGTTCAACTTGACAAACCTTATTAAATCAAATTATGGAAAAAGGGTAGGAAGATTATATCCTTTCAAACAACATGATACTATGCAAGCATGGATATCAATAGTATTCTAAAGCATGATCATATAATTTGCATTTTGCCCTATAAAAGATGGAGGAAGAACGAAAGATGCATCTATTTTATAATTACTGAAATCTATATATTGGAAGTATATGAGAGGTCTCTATCCTTGTTCACAACAATTTGTATAAATTAAGCTGAGCTACTAATCATCAAATGATATGAAAAATGCTTAGGACCAAATAAAATCCTTCACTAATTTTTAAATGGTGTTTGGTTGGTTAATCAAATAATTTTTCTTTGCCCATCACTTAACCATCATTATAAAGAGAAATTTTTTGTGCGCATTGCGCGGACGTGAGGTGATTGGCTCACACGTGGGCCGATAATTTTTTTTTTTTTCCATATACTTTCCATCCTGCATATGAGCCAATCACCGTCCGCAATGCATAAAGAATTTCTTCATCCTAAACTATCTAACTCAAGGCCTACCTCAAGACCATGTCCAAGTAGGATTGATTATGAGTCGGACTTCAGATCTAAACTCGTGCATTGGATGGGATTTATATATTTTCGATATTTTCTGAGCCCAAGTCCGGCTCACGATCAGATCTGCATCCGAGAGTCCCGGCACCGGCCCGTGCTCGGTGTGATTGTGTGACCGCCCAATAATTCAAACGGCCGTCGAGAAACATCGCACCAGAGAGTGACCACAACCAGATTCCAATAGTACTATCCTTCACGCCCGTCCGCTTGCCATCCAACGGACGAGATTCCTCCCCATGTTTGCAGTGGGTCTTACATCCATGGCCCTTCCCTATTTAAATGTAAACCGTGCCGGGTGCAACTTACCCGAGGCGAACCGTTCATGAATCAAAAAAACAGGCAAATCAACACTCTCCACGCCCTCAATTTTGGCATACCTTATTCTATGCCGAAAGAACACTACACTGTCACTCTTTCCATATCCGCCGTTAGTTTTTCATGATCCTGATTGGAACACTCACTTCTGCACCCACCCATCCTACCACAAAATACTGTGGGACCCATATATTAATTGCTGGGTTCCAATAGGGGTAAGTTCATAGTTTCCTAGATTGACCGTGTCTAGTCAAATTTTTGCTAATCAGTTGCTCCACGTATTCGGATATAGGTTAATAGTCTCTGCCTCGAGAGCACGTTTCGGCGATTCGATCCACCGTTATCCAGAAATTTCCACCGACCACTCTTGCAAAAACCCCAACTTCTTCACCCGGACACTATTTCATGAGAAGAAAAAGAGCGACCCACATTTCTTCCATAAATATGACCGGTGCGTTTCTTGGTGTAGTTTCGAGTCCCTTTGTCTTGAATTATCCAAAAGTTCTAAGCCTTCTAGGGTTTTTTTCGGCCCTCGTCGCGTCTCTTTCAACCTATAAAAAAAGGGACGATTTCCCCTTTCTCCTGTCCTCCTTCATCTCTCTCTCTCTGTCTCTCTCTCTCGAGCTCCGCTAGGGTTAGGGTTTTGCCCTCAGCCTACAGCTTCTTCGTCTAGGGATTCTTTCTCTTCTAGGTCTCTCTTTTTCGTTCTCCGGCTTCGGGAGCCATGTCGCTGAGGCCAAGCGAGCGGGCGGAGGTCCGCCGGAACAAGTATAAGGTAGCGGTGGACGCGGAGGAGGGCCGCCGTCGGAGAGAGGACAACATGGTTGAGATCCGGAAGAGCCGCCGGGAGGAGAGCCTCCAGAAGAAGCGCCGCGAGGGCATGCAGGCCCAGCCCTTCCCCCCCTCCTCGATCCACACTCCGCCCTCGAGAAGAAGGTGATCCACTTTTCTCTTTTGATCTGTAGTTCTAGGATCCTGGATCGCGAGATCCGCCCGACCGATGGGTTTGCTAGGGTTTTCCTAGCTCTAGGTCTAGGGTTTTGGATTTGGAGCTCACGATCCTTTCTTGTTTTTCTGTGTTGGTTTCGAATTCGCAGCTGGAGAGTCTTCCGGCTATGGTGGCGGGGGTTTATTCGGACGACAGCACGCTTCAGCTAGAGGCAACCACACAGTTCCGAAAACTTCTTTCTATAGGTATTGGATTGTTCAAAGATTCCCCCCCCCCCCCCCTCATTTTTAATGGTTTCGTGGCACCTCTTCTTCAATAATATATTCTCATCTGTGTTTTTTATGAGAAATTGATCGTTTTATTTGGATTGTTATTAAAAAAAAAGAACGAAGCCCTCCAATTGAGGAGGTTATCCAAGCTGGAGTGGTTCCCCGCTTCGTGGAATTTCTTACAAGGGAAGATTTTCCCCAACTTCAGGTCAGAATTTATTCTATCGAAAGGAATTTGATTTGCTTGTACTTGTTTGTGCTGTTGTTTGATTTATTTATTTTAATCCCTGTGCTTGGTGTCATTTGGGCAGTTTGAAGCAGCTTGGGCGCTCACCAACATCGCCTCAGGAACCTCAGACAACACCAAGGTTGTGATAGATCATGGGGCTGTTCCGATATTTGTTAAACTTCTCAGTTCCCCGAGTGATGATGTCCGTGAGCAGGTATACAAGGATCTGTATATTTAGAACCTGGATTTTTTTTAATAAATAAATATACTTGTTGATAACTCTAAATAAGTTTATTTTTTGAGGCTTTTAATTTAGCTTGTTTGTGTTACTATACTGAATTTTAGGCGGTATGGGCTTTGGGAAACGTTGCTGGTGATTCCCCAAGATGCCGTGATCTTGTTTTGGCCAATGGCGCATTGATTCCACTGCTGGCGCAGCTGAATGAGCATGCGAAGCTTTCAATGTTGAGGAACGCCACATGGACTCTGTCGAACTTTTGCAGGGGGAAGCCACAACCAGTTTTTGAGCAGGTCTAGATGTTGGTAGTATGATTCTATTGTTATAGATCTGGCAGATGTTCTGTGCTTGTACTGAATGTTTGTGTTTTTTGAGGATCAGGTCAAGCCAGCTCTTCCTGCACTTGAGCGCCTCATACATTCAAACGATGAGGAAGTCCTGACTGATGCGTGCTGGGCATTGTCATATCTGTCTGATGGTACCAATGACAAAATCCAAGCTGTAATTGAAGCAGGCGTCATCCCTCGGCTTGTAGAGCTGCTTCTGTATGGATTACTTATTTGCTTAGAACTTGTGATGGAAATTTTACTTCATTCTGAATGTCCTATTAATTTAATCTATTATCTTTTCAGGCATCCTTCACCTTCTGTGCTTATTCCAGCTCTTCGGACTGTTGGTAACATTGTCACTGGAGATGATGTGCAGACACAGGTATCTTAACAACAATTTTGCATTGTTTTCTGACATTGCTCTTGTGCTTGATGCCTTGTGACAAGTAGGTACTCTATAAATTGCTAAATAGAATTTTGAGCAGCATTTATGGTGAGTACCTATGATGTTTCTACTAACAAATCTGAATGGCGATAATTTGGCATAAAACATATGATATTCCCCACTACGATGCTTATGACATGCTTTCATGTTGATTTCTGACCATTGTTGGGAATCTTTTTCTCGCTTTCAAAGATGTGTGTGGTAGTTGCAATGTTCTTGTTAATGGTAGTTACAATGCCCTTTATAACCGTGCATAGACACTTGGCTGGATTTATGTGGCATCATTTACTTGTTTGCTTGCACTTGTTTGTGTCGCCTTTACCCTGTGTGGCTGCATGGTTACATTTGGACTGATAGGATTATTGATATTATGCAAATAAAGATAGATGCAAGGTTTTGGGATCTTTAGATGTGCAGCTTTCTGGTCATGTTACCTTGTGTGAAAAACGAGATAAATGTTCAGCTGTGTGGTCAGGAGCCTGAGAAGGAGAGTAGGATATATGAGAAGGCATGTCATCATTGAAATCCTGGGTTTCTTTGGTGCACTACTGCTACATTTTAGATGCATCTCAGATCCTATATGCCAATATGATTGGATAATCCCAAGTGATCACCATAGATGGGTGGTGTTCTAAGTGAATGTTTCTGAAATGTGCGGATGTCATCTAGCTATATGGTTGCACATTATTAAAATAAAAAAAAAATTGTTTGCTATGTCTTTAG
Source organism: Elaeis guineensis (assembly GCF_000442705.2). NCBI lineage: Eukaryota > Viridiplantae > Streptophyta > Magnoliopsida > Arecales > Arecaceae > Elaeis > Elaeis guineensis. Next base: position 179,840,816 of record NC_025993.2, on the reverse strand, counting down.
AAGGATAGATTTCACTGATGTGGATGTGATGAAGAAGTTAAATTATAACCCAAGATCAATGAGGAGCATTCTGTACATGTTAACAAAGTCCTATAGTAGAACTCTTAACATTTTGTGGTGCTCATCAGCAAAATCACAAAGTAATGATCTTGCTTTCAGTTGAAAACCTTGTGTATTTTGTAATTTTGGTGGTCACCTTTCCGCAATTCATAGGCTTGTAACAAGATTACAACATAATTTGTCCGCTTGGGATATTTTGTTGCTGCACTTTAGATAATTAGTGTACTGAAAACTAGAATAATATTGGAATTTTTGAGAAGTATTCATAAAAAATTGTAACATTGCTTCGGAAGAGCAACATAATTTCTTACATCAGATGTTGTACATGTTTGGGTACTAATTAGTCTTTTGAGAGTGACTCCAGGCTGCTGCTTTATTTGAATCTTTTCTGCATGTTATGTTACAAGTAGACACTTTCTCCTTAGCTGAGAAGTTCTTTTGTGAAGTACAGTGAAATTAGTAAATTTTGGAAACTGAGATGTCTATTGGAAATGAAGAATGATGGTACATGTTACAATTTTCACTTTGGTATCAGATGATTGTGTAGCAGAAAAATCGTAGTTTAGTCTGAATTTATATACATTTCCTACTTCTGATTCTGTGGACAGCTGAAAGTCAAAAAGCAAGCATATTTTGCATACTTGAGCTATGTGCAACATAACAATGCATGCCTATTTTTATATCATTCATATATTGGTGATAAACTTTCGTTTATCTGTATTTATTTTCTGAGGAATTTGTTTAACTTTTATGTTTAGTTGGCTTAAATTTGCTGTTTCTTCATGGTAATTATGTCACATTCTGCTACCAATGTCATATCAGCTTTCTCTAAATACATGTTCTTAAGTTTGAATTTTTACCTCAGTTGTGACCAGCATTTTTGTACCTTAGCTTGCTGTATTCAAATGTGTGGATTTTTGCTTTGAAGAAATTTTTGTTAGAATATGTGTTGTTGTACTTTTTCCTCTATTCTCATTATCCTATGTCATAATACAATATATTTTTTCCGCTCTCCAGTATGTTATCAATCATCAAGCACTTCCTTGCCTCCTGAGCCTCTTGACACACAATCATAAGAAATCCATCAAGAAGGAAGCTTGCTGGACCATATCAAATATCACGGCAGGGAATAAGGAACAGATACAGGTACGAAGGATGAAAACGAGAGACATTTGATTTGATACCAATTTTTCTTTTGATGTCATGAGATATGCCAGCAATATGCTTGATGGCATGAGCAGAGGCCACTTGGCTTATAGAAACTTAATCATTATCTCTTGAGAGAACTGAATCTGAAGTTAAATATGTGGAAGTTTTGTATTACACTGAATTATTAAATGTTTAGTGTAACAACCTTTTTCTTCATCCCTATCAAAATTCTTTTATCATTCTGAGAACAGTTGATATGATTGAATCCCAGGCTGTGATTGCTGCCGGTATCATTGGTCCTTTAGTGCACCTGCTGCAGACTGCTGAATTTGATATCAAGAAAGAGGCCGCGTGGGCCATCTCAAATGCAACTTCTGGTGGCACCCATGATCAAATAAAGTATGTGCTCCCTATCCAAAAACATTTATCAGTTACTTTTTCATGTCTGGAGGTTTCACGCAGCTTTTAACTTAAGCATGGTTGGTTGTGGTGAACTGGTGCAGGTTTCTAGTGAGCCAGGGATGTATCAAGCCCTTGTGTGATCTCCTTGTTTGCCCCGACCCAAGAATTGTCACAGTTTGTTTGGAAGGGCTTGAAAACATCCTGAAGGTTGGTGAAGCAGAAAAGAACTTGGGGACAACCGGGGGTGTGAACTTGTATGCACAGATGATTGATGAAGCTGAGGGTTTGGAGAAGATTGAGAATCTTCAGAGCCATGACAACACTGAGATCTATGAGAAGGCTGTGAAGATCCTTGAGACATATTGGTTGGAGGAGGAAGACGATGCCATGCCCGCAGGCGATGCTGCTCAAACTGGATTCCATTTTGGGAACAACGAGCAGCTCCAAGTTCCATCTGGCGGATTCAACTTCAGCTAAAAGGTTAGATGGCTTAAGATTTACAATTTTCTTTTCCTTGTGTGCACATGACCAATCCCTGAGATGAATGGCCTATATCCAATTTTTTAAGTTTGTGTGATAGAAGATTTGTTGAACCCAACTTGCAGGCTATGCAGACATTGGAGGATGGTGGCCCAGCAATGCTGATGGGGCCGAGTCAAATGTCAGTTGGGGGAGTCGTGTTTATTGTCCGGTCAGGTCCAGTCGGTCCGGTAGTGTTGGTCGGGGTGGTACCAAATAAAGAAGCGGTTTTTATGGAAGACATCGTACCGGGTTGCATTTTGGTTCAAAGGCAAGTCTCTGGCTTCCTATCAGTGGATCAGCGGTAGCCAGATGTGGATCATTTGTCAGCGGTTTATGAATGCCAGAAAGGGGAGGAAATGATTTTGACGAATTTAATGTCAAAGTATGTATTGTTGCAGGTGATTAAAAAGCACAGGGTATAGTCTTTTTACCTCCTGTATAGCATGAGTTTCTTTTTGAGGTTTAATAGAAGAATTCATTCTTGGTTTGTTTATCTTGAAAGTGTCTTTTGTATGAGCTCTGTTAAGAGTATAATGTAGTATGTCATTTAAGTCTGGCAACTTGAAAACGTTGAGAGAAGGAAATGAAGTGTTTTACTCGCGTCTACTCTTATCGTTGCAAATTAGATGTGATTTCTCCCTTAAAATTGCAAAATGTGTTAAATGATCTTGCTTGGTAGGGATTATAAATATAATTATTGTTTGGTTCTTTGTTACTCGAGTCAGTGGGTCACAGAAGCTGCGATAACTTGGAAAGTGCTGTAATTTGTGGATAATTCTGTCTGATTCTAGATGTAATTTACTTGTATTTTGTTTCTGTCATGTATGTTGGTTTTCCCACTCTTTCTTCGGTGCAACTTGATTCTTTCGGGGCCCAGGGGTTTCCGAAAGTTCAAGAGTTGGGACCCGGATGTTTCGAGAATTTCTGATTCGGCATGTAGGCTTAGTGCTCTCCAGCCAATGGATGAGGGCCCGCTTGGGGTCTCGCCTGTGGGTTTCATTCTCGAACCGCGTGTCGGGCGATGTGGTGCCCTTTTTTTTTTTTTCTTTTTCTTCCTTGGATTGAGGAGTGGAGTGTACCACCGAAGTAGGGATGAGGAGATTATCATCATACTTCTTCCTGCTAGAATTGGAAGCTTGTCGGGCATGGGCCACACGGTTTACGCCCTCTTTTTTTCGAGTGCTAGGATCGTGACGATCGTCTGAGTTTTTAAAATAGATAACCATCCAAGATGACTTGTGAGTTTTTAGAATAAATGAGTTATAAAACATGGTTTCCATAAAACCTTTATAAAACACAAGAGGGGATGTATTTTATGGTAACTTATTTTTCGATTTTTACGACCCTTTTTGTTTTTTGGGTTGGGGGGTGGGGTGTTAGATGACACAAACAAAATTGCAGTCAGAATCAAGGAGCAGATTATCAGTTTTTTTTCCGGAAGCGGGCAAGATGTCTGATAGGAAGATGAATTGACGCATGATCCAACTTACTGCAGTTACAGAATCACCTTCAAGACAGATCCTTTTTAGTTGATGGATGGCAAATAACAGCCCCAATCAGGCAGCTCTAAGTTCAGCTTGAGGCATTGAAGTGGAATGAAACATGCTTGTTCCAGCATGGAACAGAAGTCCATTGTCATCCCTTTTGATGAAACCTATTCCCTTCCCAAGAGAATCCTTCTTGGGAAAGAGGAATTTGCTGAGCTCACTGAGGTTCTGGTATCCCAATGCTGCAAGCTTTGTGAATCAGTAACATTGACAGCCATTTGATGAATTTTATAGGCGAGGTGTTGTGCTAGATGTGAGATGTGATCCGGGTCGCATTGCTTTCCTGGGAAAATTCGATCATTCTGAGCACTCCAAATAATCCATGCTGTGTAACTGACGAGCAATATTTCATTTGGTATTGGGCCTCGCGAAGTGCTCTTCCATTTGGTCTGCAATTGCAAGAAGGGCTGTAATCTTCGCTTTGATTTTATTTGGTCAATTGGGGATGGCAAATTTATTCATGCCTTTTATGACCCCTGGATGCAATGAATCCTCCTTAGTGCCTGGCCCACTTGTATCAATATGGACATTGATTGGGAGAACATATGGGTTCACATGCTACTGGTTGGAATACTAATCTGTTATCCTCCCTGGTTTCGTCTGAGATGATGACCATTATTATGAGCATTCCATCCCTTATGGTTCTTGATCCGAGCAGATAGGGTGGCACGGTTCCAGGTCTTCTCATGTGTCTCTTAAAGAGATAATGGCGTCTCTTAAATCTGATACTCCCATCTTTTTCTACGGCAAACTGTAGTTAGATTTGGAAACTTCAGGTTCCTCAAAGAGTTAAAATGTTCTACTGGCAACTGTATTTTCAAAAGATTCTATGCAAAATTTTCTTGGTTAATAAAGGTATTTTATCAGCTGATCACCAACTATGTGATATGTGTGTTAATTGCAAAGAAGATTGTGAGCATGCTATTCTTCTATGTCCCGTTGCGGTAAGCTGTTGGAGGAATCTTGCTCATATATATGCTATGGATGTTGTTCCTCATACTTTAACCAGTTTTTTTTGAAATGGTTTCTAATACTCTGGGTGAAAAGAGGTATCAGGCTGCTTGTGTTTATCTAGCCTGGCTATTATGGAAAGCCCGTAATGCTAGAGTTTTTGAAGGTATTTATACTGACCCCTATCAGTTGGTGCGCCAGCTTGTTGTGTTGAATTATAACTCTACATTTTCTACTCCTCTAAGGTACTGGGACTGTCCTTATCCTGCAAATCAGAGGTGCTTAACCTCTATTTCTGTTGCTTGGCAGTCCCCTCCCTTTAGAGTTTTGAAGATTAACTTTGATGGGGCGGTAAAAGCAGATGGTGCTGCAGCTGCATATGTGATCAGGGATTATCAAGGTATGCTCATTGGAGCTGCTAGTCGCCAGTTGTTTAATGTTTCTGTACCTTATGCTGGATTGAGGGGGATTCAGCCTGCCAAGAACCCTGCTTGGCCTTTGGTCAGTGATCTCTTTTCATGGAAAACCCAAATGATATTGCATCCTTGGAAAATTTCTCATGTCTATCGAGAGGCTAACCAGACACTGCTGATTGGTTAGCTTCTAATTCAGGTTCTGTTTCCTTATCTTTCGACCATCATGATGTTTTGCCCAATCAGTTATCTAATATTTTGCAATCAGATGCTCGTGGTACTTCATATATTAGACAGGTTTAACAGTGGGTATTTTTATCAGATGCTGATCATTTGCTTAGATGCTTGCTGTGTTATTTGGCTCTGTGAGCATTATTTAAAGATAGTTGGACTTTCCCGGGGGTACACTCAGTTTATTTGGCAGCAGTTTTCTGTGGTTATAGTCAGTGCGGCTAACATTTACAGGTGTTATTGGGATGGCAATGAACTTACAGACTTTTATAAAGAAGAGGGTTTTCACTACTTCAGGTCTTCTTTATTGATCAATGGATTTTATGTTGATTGTTCACATCACATACTGCTCAATGAAGAAACATCCTGTGATATATCTTCTGCAGCTTCAAACTTCAGTATTATGCAGATGACACTGGCCCATTTCCAAACATATATTGACATTCCTCTGTTTCAAATTCTGGCGCTCTGGTTCAAGCTAAATAGTTTGCTATTTTTGGGTCTTCATACAACTTTTTTATTTAATACTTTTAGCAGGTTTTGTTTCTCTTATGTATTCCTGTTGTTGTATCTATTCTATGGTCTGTCTTCCTCCGTTGGTTCATCTCTGTAACTACTTGTACAGCACTCTTTTCACTTTAGTAGTATAGCTTTTCATCTTCTTTACCAAAAAAAAAAAAAAAAAAATTTCTTGTGGTTAATGAGGTAACCAGACAAAGTATCAAGCAGCTGATTCAAAGAGTCAAAGGTGGGGATATATTTGAGAGGCCGTAGCACAGGTAAGCAAAAGATGCTGTGTCCACTGCTGTAATGCAGACATTACTATTTAGACTCATTTGCCGGACACCTTTTAGAATGTAGCACTTATTTACACGGCAGCTTGCCCCACACCACTTTCCACCAGATTGATTATCTTAGCTCTCGGTGTAGTAGTCATCTTTCAGATCCATCCATACAACTTTCAATTCTTTCCCGGTTGGTACTGAGAACCGCATAAGCATCTCTTGCTTTAATATAATCAAACATAGTGGCTGCCCAAACAATTATGTCCTGATAGTGGTATTTTGAAAGAGGAATAGATTTAATATGTTGAACCACCTCCATGTTAAAAGCTTGTTCCAATATGCGAAGATCCCAGCCACTATGACTGCTGACCAGATCTGAAACCTGTTAGTAATTTAATGTTTAATTCAAATTTTAAAATTAAACACTGTCATGTTTTGATATTGTAATCAAAATATTATTATCTTTGTTTAATGCATAAAATGTTTGGTTTTGAAAATGACATTAATTATGAAAATTTGTCCAACATTGAATCTGGATTTTCAACATCGATTTTCTAGCATGGATGTTTAGTTTTTATGGCATTCAAAGGCTATTTAAAATATTATATTTGCTTTCTTGAAAGCATATGGTAGTGGCTCTTTAGTGGGAGGTATTATGGCCATTTAGCGAAAAAGATTTTAAAAACTAAATCTGATAAAAGATGGCGACTTCATGTGGGGACGGCACACAAAACAAAAGGTATTAAAGTAATGGCTTTATAGCTTTGAAATGTTTTGCATTTTAGTAAAATGAGAATCGATTTTTGATTCATTTATATTCAAAAATTTATGGTGCAAACGGCTACTTTCTTCCCTCTATATAAGTCGTCCTCTGCCAAAGTTTTATATATACAATCTTTTAAGTCACAAGCCTCCTTTCCTCCTCTAAACTATAGTTTAAAAGATAAACCTCAATTCTTTTATTGGGTAAGATAGGACATTTTGCACCACCATGGATGCGAATTTCGAAAGAGAGGTGATAACAATACTACTAAGCCCCTTGCAAATATTGTTGAAAATGAAATTATTGCTGTTGTAGTGTCTGAGGTCAATCTTATAGATAATCCTCATGACTGAGTGGTGGACATTGGTGCTACTAGGCACATGTGCAAGGATCGCAATCTTTTGGCCACTTATGAGAAAGTTGATGGTGACTATGTATACATGGGAAATGTACAATCCTCTCCTATGCTTGGCAAGGGCAAAATAAATCTAAAGCTTACTTCTGGTAAAGTTCTTTAACTTAATGATGTGTATCATATCCCGAATATCCGAAGAAATTTAATTTCTGATTCTTTGTTGAATAAAATTGGTGTGAAACTAGCATTTGAGTCTGATAAGCTGATTTTGACCCGTAATGAAAATTTTATGAGAAAAGGATATTGTCATGGGGGCTTATTTGTGTTGAATATACTTGTTGATTCTATTAATAAAGTTGCTAGTATTTCTGCTTACCTTGTTGATTCCTTAAATTTTTGGCATGGTAGATTAAGCCATACAAATATTGTATCAATTAAAAGATGAGTAACTTAAGCTTAATTCCAAATATATCTAACACAAATTTTGAAAATGCATGACTTGTGTTAAGGCTAAATTTGCTAAAAAACTTTTTAAAGCTGTCACTTCTAGAGAATCACAACTTCTAGGTTTAATCCATAGTGATCTTGGTGATTTTAGAAATCAAATGGGTAGAGAAGGTAAGAAATATTATATAACATTTGTAGATGATTTTTCTAGATATACAGATCTTTACTTGAACAAAAGATGAAATTTTATATGCTTTTATTAAATTTAAAACTGAAGTAGAGAATCAAAAAGATAAAAAAATTAAGAGATTAAGAACCGATAGAGGAGGAGAATATGATTCAAAATTATCTAGTGGTTTTTGTGAACAAAATGGTATAATATATGAAGTAACTGCACCATACACTCCAAAATAAAATGGAATAGCTGAAAGGATAAATAGGACACTAAAAGAAATGCTAAATACTATGCTTATTAGTTCGGGGTTACCTTCTAATGTGTGGGGGGAAGTAATTTTTTCTGCTTGTCATTTGTTAAATAGAATTCCACCAAAGAAAAGTGATAAAACAACTTATGAATTATGGAATGGTTATAAGCTAAATTTGAGTTATTTAAAAGTGTGGGGGTGTTTAGCTAAGGTAAGAATTTCTAATGTTAAAAAGAGAAAAATTGGACCAAAAATAAATGATTGTGTTATGCTCAAAATAGTGCTGCTTATATGTTCTTAGTAATTAAAAGTGAAAATAATATTTTTGATGGTAACTTTATGATTGAGGCTAGAGATGTTGAATTTTTTTTAAATATTTTTTCTATAAAGAAAGAAATTGAAACTAGTGCTCAATCTAGTTCTGTTGTTAGAAATCAAAATAATGAAGTGTTAGATGATTGTCATGAGCTTAGGAGTAAAAAGGGCTAGGAAAGAAAATTCTTTTGGTCTTGATTTTGTTTCATTCTTTCTAGTAGAAGATAATCCAATTAATTATCAACAAGCCATAACTTCTATTGACTCAGTTTTTTGGAAGGAAGCAATCAAAGATGAATTAGAATCCTTACAAGTTAATGGCTCATGGGTACTAGTTGATTTACCACTTGGACATAAAACTATTGGTTGTAAATGGGTATTTAAGAAGAAATTAAAATATGATGGTAGGATTGATAAATTTAAGGCAAGGTTGGTTGCTAAAGTTTTCAAACAAAAAGAGGATGAAGATTTTTTTGATAGATATTCTTTTATAACTAAAATAAGTACTATTAGAGTATTAATTGCATTGGTTTCTATTCATAAATTAGTTATTCACCAAATGGATGTTAAAACTACATTTTTGAATGGTGATTTAGATGAAAAAATATATATGGAACAACCTGAAGGTTATGAGTAACCTGGATTTGAACATAAGGTGTACAAATTAATTAAATCATTTTATGGTTTAAAATAAGCTCCTTTACAATGGCATAAAAAGTTTGATGGTATGCTTATAAAGAATGGTTATAAAATCAATGAATCAGATAAATGTGTTTACCTAAAATTTGATGGTGAATATGGAGTTATTATTTGTTTATATGTTGATGATATGCTTATTTTTGACACAAATTTAGAAATTATGAATTCCACTAAGTTATTCTTATCATCAAATTTGGAAATGAAAAACTTAGGACAAGCTGATATGATAATTGGTATTAAAATATCTCATGTAGAAAATGATCTTGCTTTATCTCAATCTCACTATGTGGAGAAAATTTTGAGAAAATTTGATCATTTTGATTGTTCTCCGAGTAGGACCCCATATGGTAGTAGTTTACATTTAAAGAAAAATCTTGGTGATCTTGTTTCTCAAGTTGAATATTCTAAAATTATTGGTTCTTTGATGTATTTAATGAATAAGACTAAACCTGATATTGCTTACGTTGTGTGTAGACTAAGTCGATATTCTCATAATCATGGACATGATCATTAGATTGCTCTTAGAAGAATTTTGAAATATCTTAAAAGAATAATGAATTTTGGTTTGCACTCTAATAGTTATCCTGCTGTTTTTTTTTTTTTTAGTGAAAGGGAAGCATATGCCACCCGCCTTTTATTACTAAAAATTATTTACATAGGAGAGAATATAGTAAAATAGAGTACAAGAAAATAAAACCAAAATCCATAAAATAGTAAAACAGAGTAAAATGATAAAAGTAACGATTGACCACAAGGAATTGGAAAAAGATGATGTAGTAGAGGTCACCTGTGGTAATAACTTTGATAGGCACTCTTCAGCTGATATGTGCAGCTTCGAGGACTACAGCAAGGGATAGCAATCTTTTCAAAGAATTCTAAAAGATTTAATGCCTTATCAAATTGGTTTTGGTACATAGATTCTTCCATAAATAGTAGTCTGATAGAATTTTTTGTAAAATAAAGAAGATATTTGAATGTTTATTTAAGAAGATCCTATTGTTGCTTTCCTTCCAAACCTCCCAACAATAGGCAGCCATCAGTTAGTCAATGCATCTCTTCAAAGATGCAGAGAACTTCCTTCTTCTCCAAGATGTCCAGAGCTCATTAAAAGAAGAAGGCCATTCTCTAATTTTTAGTTGAATTTTCATAGCATTCATTAAGCTTCTTGCAAACGGGCATTTGAGGAAGAGGCGCGAGATTGTTTCTTCATTTGCACCATAAAGAGAATATCCTGTGATAATCATCCATCCCTTCTTAGCAAGATTGGCTCCTGTGTGAATTTTATTCTTCATAATCAACCACAAAAATACCTTGACTTTCATTGAAATTGCAACATTCCAAATTACTTTGTGATAAGGGCACACTAGTCCTCCATTATTTAAAAAATTGTAAAGGGACTCAACAGTGAATGAACTAGATTGTGAAAGCTTCCACGATGGTGTGTCTCCAAGTCTAGATGGTCTGATATTCGAAAGGATAGCATTCAAGGCATCAAGCTGATCAGTTTGTTCCAAAATAAGAGACTTTCTAATCTAAATTTTTCAAGCAATAGACCTAACTGACCATTGCTATTTTATAGTACAATTATGTGAGACAATCCTTGCATAGAGATCTGAAAATAACTCCGCCAAAAAGATAGACCTACCCTAACAGTCCTTCCAAAATCTAATCTTTGCACCATCACCAAGTTTGAAAGAAATACAGTTCCAAAAGGCACTCAAGTACTTGTTCACATCCTTCCAGACTTGTGAGAATCGAGAGTAGTTCCTTGCAGCACGCTTGCCAAGCCTCCATCTCGAGTAATAGGCCTATTTAACTTGACGCCACCACGGGTTTGATGAACCATTTATGAATTTTCATGCCCACTTGGATCGCCAAGCTATATTTATTTGCTCAAGATTCTTAATGCCTAATCCTCCTTGCTCAATAGATCTGCACACTGAGTCCCAAATAGCTAGATAGTGAAAGCCACTGACCTTATCTTTTCCTTTCCAAAGAAAAGCCCATTTCATCTGACCAATTTTAATAATGACCCACTTTGGCAGTTCGAAAACAGATATATAATAGCTGGGTAAAATAGAAAGTATAGAGTTAATAAGAGTCAACCTTCCACCCCATGAAAAAAATTTACCTTTCCAAGAAGCTAGTTTTGCTCCAATCCTCTCAATTAGCAGCATTTAACAATATTTAGGCAGCTTCCTACCATGGAGGGGTGGACCAAGATAAGTAATCGGTGGTTTGCTTCTTTTGCAGTGAAATAACTTTGCATAACAATAAGCTTCTTGGTCCTCTATATTCAAATAGAGAATTGAGCTCTTGTGGAAGTTGATTTTGAGACCAGAGGCACTCTCAAAGGCAAGCAAGATAGCCTCGGCAACAACGAGGCTTTCTGTATGACCTGAACAAAACAGCAAGGTGTCATTAGTAAATTAGAGACTTTTAATACCTTGAAATGCTTCATTTGGCCCAATTCCTCTCAAGATTCCCGGAGAGCTAGTCTGCTTCAAGAGTCTACACAATACATCTGTTATGAGAAGAAACAAAACCGACGACAGTGGGTCCCCTTTCCTTATCCCCTGCTTAGATTTGATCCATTTTTCAGGCTTGCCATTTACTAGCATAGCCACAGAAGAAGAAGAAAGTAGAGATCTGATCCAAAGAATCCATCTACCGGGGAGGCCTCGAGCTTCAAGGAGAGAGAGAGGGAAATCCCAGTTGATTTGATCAAATACCTTTTCGAAGTCCAGTTTGCACATGATACCTCTCCGCGATAGAACAACTCTTGATAATGGCCGATCGAGCATCACCAATAAGATTCTGTAGGAGGGGCGCCAGACCGTTAGTTAACACCTTAGAGATGATCTTACAAACACCGTTCAAGAGACATAATTGGTCTGAAATCTCTCGCTGACAGCTCCCCTTCCTTCTTGGGGATACGAGTCACGAATGCGAAGTTCAACCTATCCAGATCAAGGAAACCATTATGAAACATCTCAAAGAGGACCAACAAGTCATCGCTGATAAGGCTCCAAAATTTCTTGAAGAAGATCATGGTGAAGCCATCTGGACCAGGGGCCTTGAGACCATCAAAGGAAAAGACTGCTCTTTTGATTTCTTCTAGAGAAAATTCAGTATCCAAACCCACAAGGCCGGCCTATCAATTTTGTTAGGATTTGACGCCTCGAGATTCAGCCCAAAGCGAGGTTCGCGGCGAAAAATGGAGTCCAACGAGACCAAGATCACCTGAATCGGAGCTCGGATGGAGAAGATACGAGCTTTCGAAGATGGCACGAAAATCGAGGCGACGGAGGACCGGCGGCGGACGGCAGCAGCGCGGCCGCAGGCGGCAGCGCGCGGGACGCGCGTCCCAGGCCCGCGTGGGACGCGGGACCCAGGCCCGCGCGGGACGCGCGACCCAGGCCTGCGCGGGACGCGCGTCCCAGGCCCAGGCCCGCGCGGGACGCGCGACCCAGTGGCCTGCTGGCCCATCCCCGGTCCACCATGGACCGAGTGGTCCACGGAGCGGTCTGTGGACAGCGTGGGCGTTTCCCACGCGTTTCTCGCGGTCCACGGCCCTATTTCGTGGACCGGAGCGCGATCGGAGGGCCCAGGTGATTCCCGGTCTTGATCCGACGGTTAGGAGGGTTTCTTGACTTTGTTAAGGAGTCCTAATCCCTCTCTAATCATGGTTTAAAGTCTGTTTAAGCCTTTAAAAGGCCTGAGACACAGCAGAGAAGGGGTGGTTTTCGGTTTTCTCGCTGCCGTACGAACCGAGAAGAGAGAGAGGCGTGAGGCGCTGTGAGAGAAGGAGCAGGAGGCTCCTGGACAGCGGTCGCCAGGCTCTTCAGGGGTTCAGGGGGGTCTCCAAGAGAGAGAGAGCTTTTGTGAGGGAAACTTCATGTGAGAGAGAATTGGGTGTACAAGGGTTGAGGGTGAGGTCTCCTCTTGTAAAATTTCTTTTTGATAGTGAAGTTTGCATGCCCCGTGGAGGCGAGCCCTTTTGTGGCTGATCCACGTATTTTGATTGTTTTTTCTTTTCTTTTGTTTCTTCTTTCTTCCTGCTGCATCGCGTGGTACTGAAAGGGTCTTGGGAGGTGGTGTCCTGGCCAGACATCCACCCAACAAGTGGTATCAGAGCAAGGCGGTACAAGGACGCAGATTGCAGTGGTTGTGAGCAAGACTGAAGATGGAGAAAACAGGAACAATCAGGATGGAGATCAACAAGTTTGATGGTAAGAGCAATTTCTCCTTGTGGCAGGCAAGGGTGAAGGACGTGCTCATCCAACAGGGGTTGATCGAAGCTCTCTTGTGCGATGAGAAACCGACCACCATGGAGGTGCGGGATTGGAAACGGCTACAGATGCAGGCGGTGAGTACCATCCGTATGTACCTGACGGATGAGGTGGTGATCCATGTGCTGAGCGAGACTTCCCCGACGGTGCTGTGGTCGAAGCTCGAGGAGTTGTACATGGCGAAGTCTCTCACCAACACTCTTTTCCTCTGGAGGCAGTTTTACCAACTGCGGATGACTGAGGGACAGAGCGTGCAGGAGCATTTGAGCCACTTCCAGAAGATCCTCACCGACCTTCTCAGCGTTGGCGAGAACGTTGAGGAGAAGACCAGGGCGCTGGTTTTGCTGGCGTCGCTTCCTTCTTCGTACGAGTCCTTGGTGACTGCTCTTCTAGTGGGGAAGAGTACTATCAAGATGGACGAGGTCACCGCGGCGATACTCCAGAACGAGGTTCTCAGGAGGGAGAACCCAGCTTCGAGCTCAGGTGTCGATAGCTCAGCTTTGGTGGCTTCTGGAGGTGCAGGAGGCGGTAGACGGAGCGACAGGAGATCGCATCGAGGGCGATCTAAGTCCAGGAGGGACTTGAGCAAAACCAGGTGTTACCGGTGTGAGGAGTTGGGGCATCTAGCCAGAGATTGCCCTCAACTGAAAAATCGGACGGTGGCTGCTGTAGCGACGGCCGGCAGCGATTCAGATGGAGATGTCCTGGAGATATCTGACGAGGTATCTACTTCTTCCCAGCAGTGGATATTAGATTCTGCATGCCCCTATCATGTGTGTTGCAGAGAGGAGCAGTTTGACTCCCTGGAGAACAGTGAGAGCACTGTATATCTGCCGAATGGATCGAGCTGTGCGATCAGAGGCATTGGGACAGTCAGCTGGAGGACACATGACGGTGCAGTGAGGAGATTGGGGGAGGTCCGATACATACCCGATTTCAGGCGGAATCTTATCTCACTTAGCAGACTGGATTCGAGATGCTACAGGACGGTAGCTGGTGGAGGAATCCTGAGGGTGCTACGCGGCGATAGGATTGTGCTGGAGGGGAAGAAGGGGAGCAGAGGACATTATTACCTGGCAGGGAGCCCAGTGCGAGGTGGAGCATCGGGAGCCAGGTGGAGCCCAGAGCGAGGTGGAGCTCCAGGAGGCGGATCGGGCACGAGACAGGAGACTCGAGAGGACGAGAGGCGACGTCGCAAGGTAAGATTCCTATTGCCGCAGGATGATGCCCCGAGCAGGTCTCAGGTCAGGAGGAGCACAGCATACGACGGAGATAGGATCGAGCAGCCTGGCTCGACTCCCATATTTGTCCATCCATGATCAGCAGGCGATTGCCCCAGGGCATGGGGGCGAGGAGATCCAGAAGCTCTCGGAGTTTGGAGGAGGCCGAATATCGAGTCGAGGTGGAGATTGTTAGGATTTGACGCCTCGAGATTCAGCCCAAAGCGAGGTTCGCGGCGAAAAATGGAGTCCAACGAGACCAAGATCACCTGAATCGGAGCTCGGATGGAGAAGATACGAGCTTTCGAAGATGGCACGAAAATCGAGGCGGCGGAGGACCGGCGGCGGACGGCAGCAGCGCGGCCGCAGGCGGCGGCGCGCGGGACGCGCGTCCCAGGCCCGCGTGGGACGCGGGACCCAGGCCCGCGCGGGACGCGCGACCCAGGCCCAGGCCCGCGCGGGACGCGCGACCCAGCGGCCTGCTGGCCCATCCCCGGTCCACCATGGACCGAGTGGTCCACGGAGCGGTCTGTGGACCGCGTGGGCGTTTCCCACGCGTTTCTCGCGGTCCACGGCCCTATTTCGTGGACCGGAGCGCGATCGGAGGGCCCAGGTGATTCCCGGTCTTGATCCGACGGTTAGGAGGGTTTCTTGACTTTGTTAAGGAGTCCTAATCCCTCTCTAATCATGGTTTAAAGTCTGTTTAAGCCTTTAAAAGGCCTGAGACACAGCAGAGAAGGGGTGGTTTTCGGTTTTCTCGCTGCCGTACGAACCGAGAAGAGAGAGAGGCGTGAGGCGCTGTGAGAGAAGGAGCAGGAGGCTCCTGGACAGCGGTCGCCAGGCTCTTCAGGGGTTCAGGGGGGTCTCCAAGAGAGAGAGCGCTTTTGTGAGGGAAACTTCATGTGAGAGAGAATTGGGTGTACAAGGGTTGAGGGTGAGGTCTCCTCTTGTAAAATTTCTTTTTGATAGTGAAGTTTGCATGCCCCGTGGAGGCGAGCCCTTTTGTGGCTGATCCACGTATTTTGATTGTTTTTTCTTTTGTTTTGTTTCTTCTTTCTTCCTGCTGCATCGCGTGGTACTGAAAGGGTCTTGGGAGGTGGTGTCCTGGCCAGACATCCACCCAACAAATTTCATACAGAAGCTGCCAATTAATTGAAAAATAGGTTGAGGAGTGAACACCAAATAAGTTTTTGTAGAAGGTCAAAAGCTTAGAAGCAATGTCCTCTGGACTCTGATATTCAATACCATCTTCAAACAAAGAGGCTATGAAATTTCTCCTCTTCTTGCTCGATGCCATTTTGCGAAAGAATGCAGTGTTACCGTCTCCTTCCTTATGCCAATGGACCTTGGCTCTTTGTTTCCAAAACAGTTCTTCTTTGTGGTCAACATCTTCCAATTCAGTTTTTAGGATTCTCTTGGTTGCTAGCTCCCCAGGGCTTAGAGGCATTTTTTCCTCCTCTTTTTTTTTTCTAGAAGTCCCACATCATGTACAAGTTTCTCCTCGAGGTTTTTGTTCCAAATCCTCTTCGAAGCAGACCAAACTTTAATGGCTCTCTGGACCCTCCCAAGGTTTTGCACCCATGCCGCTGCAGGGTCAACCTCATGTCTGATACTTCTCCAATTATTATGAACAATGTCCACCATCTCTGGTTCCTGGGCCCACCAAGCTTCGAATCTGAATATCGATTGAAGTTGGAAGTGGCAATTACAATCCAGAAAGATTGGGATATGGTCCGAAGTAGAGCATGGCAAGGCCTTCTGGATGCATGCTGGGAAGACATTGTCCCATTCAGGAATGGGTGAGAGAAGAAACCTGTCAAACCTGGTCATAGATGGATTCTCCCTCCCATTGCTCCAAGTGAAACTTCTTCCTTTCAGATCCAGATCCAACAGATTGAGGGAAGAGATAAAATCCATGAAGATCATATTATCTCTGGTGCTCTGTTGTCCCCCCTTACGATCAGCCACTGTTTTAGTTATATTGAAGTCCCCACCAGCCAACCAGGGACCAGAGCAATTCAAACCTGATTCCTCCTAATTCTTCAAAGAAAAGATCTCGTGAGCTTCTATCATGCGGACCATTGACTGCAGTGAGAGTAAGATCCATGTTCAAATGTCGGCACCAAAGCACAACGGTCACAGAGAAAGTGTTTCTATAGGTTTCTTTTAAGGAGAATAGTTTAGAGGACCAGCCAATAAGAATGCCACCAGAGAGCCCATCGGAGTCGAGTGATTCCCATTCATCCACTTTCAAACCACCAATAGACTTCAAAAAAGCCGGTGTGGGTGAGGCCACTTTCGATTCTTGAATCAAAATGACATCGCACTGATGGAGCTCAATAAGATCTTTTATCGCACGCCTTTTTTCAGCGGCACCAGATCTTCCAAGAAATTAGATGCATAGATAAATCAGCAAACCACCACAGATTAAAACACCCACCGAGACAACCGAACAGGAGAAGAGACCAGCGATAATGTATGGTGCAAAGCTGGACGCCACATTAACCGACAGGACAGCCAAAACCAGATTACCCCATACCTTAGCAGCAACAGAGATAAACCCAAAGCAAGTCATCAAAAAACAAAGACCAAAGACAAACTTAAACATCCACGACCAAGTCAGCCTTGTTTGAGGCTCCCAAGGTGCTTACATGGCCCGCTGACTGAGTACCAAGAGCCAACTCAGCAGGAGGAACTGGAATTTTGCACCAAGGGGAGAGAAAATCCAGCAACTTTGAAGAAGAAACAGCTTCGTTATGATCCGTAGCCAAAAATTCGCCCAAGGCCTCTGTCAAATTGTGACACGTGGTGTCATTAAAGACCGCTGCAGGAGCTGGCGCCTCCAATGAGATCAAGGCAGTCTGCAAATTATAGACCTCAAGCCTGGTTTATCCTTGAACCGGACCGGGTTGGAGGAGGCTCCATGACCGGAGCTGGAGAAGGCAGAGACTCCTCAACTCCCGGCAGCCCAGCTGGCCGGAGGGATTGCTCTTGCGAGGTGGTCTTGCCGGGGGAGTGCAGTGGAAGCATCTCAGACGGCCCATCGTGCGAAGGAGCGGGCTTCTGTTGGGGATACAGAGCATTGGAAACCTCGACCGGCACCTCTTTCGATACCAAGATCGGACCACCGCCCGGGGCCGCCGGCAATGGGAGTGGCACTTCAGAGGGCCCACTGTGATCCGAGGGATGCACCAGCAAATGTTGCTCCCCGGCACTTCCTGAGAATAGTGCCTCTTTCGAACTCTGCAGCAGAGCATCCATGGGTTCCACCTCAACCCCTGCATCCCCAGACGCCTGGTGGGGTGATCCTGCCGTTGTTGAGGGTTTTACCGATGCTTATTGGATTTCAGATACAAATGATATAAAATTCGCTAGTGGATATGTTTTTATGCTTGGTGGTACGGTAATTTTATGAAAATCTCAGGAACAAACTCTCGTTGCAAGATTCACTATGGAGGCCTAATTTGTTGTATTGAAAAAAAGCTGGTGTGGAAGCCAAATGGCTTAGAAATTTGTTTGCTGGCATGCCTTTGTGGGTGAAACTAGTACCATCAGTTTCTATTCATTGTGATTGTCAGGCTGCAATTGCTCCGACATCTAATAAAGCTTATAATGGCAAACGTAAATATATTCATCTGAGATATAAAATGGTGAAGCAGCTAATCTCTCAAAGAGTTATAACTCTAAATTATGTGAAGTCAGAAAGGAATCCAGCAGATCCTCTGACAAAACGGTTAGCAAAAAAGCTAGTGGAAGAAATATCGAAGGGAATGGGGCTCAAGCGCATTATATAAAATTATTAGTGATAACAATCCAATCTACGTGATTTGAGATCCCATGAATTAGGTTTAATGGGTAATAACAAATCACTGAATAATTTGTACAGCACTATTATTTTGCCCCTTCCTATGATGTACATAGTGCAACTGTAATTATTATGAGGATGAGACAATCTCTTAATGAATTCAAAGCCATTTTTTGGTGGTGTGTTTAATTATAATTACACACTTGATGAATTTACCTATATGAGTGTGGAAGTGGGGCCGTTTTCTATGAAAATTTAAAGGCTAAAATTTTCTAGAGCACTTATGAAAATCCAGATAAGGCACATGGCCTATTAGTGCAACACCGCAAAAGCCAAATTGAATTTTGAATGAGATATGTGGAATGCATTACTTGATTTATAAGAAGAAGTATGGTTCAAGAAAATTAATTTTCATCATATTTCAATAAATCATAATACATCTACACTAAGTGCAATTCAAACCGCAAGGTATTGTCACCTAATAGGTCTCGTACATTAATTACCAAAAAAAAATATAGTTGTGGGGGATATTTTAAAAAAAAATTAAAATTTGAATTATGGGGGGAAATCCAGTATTATGATTCTTCATGTCTTAGCTATGTTGCCAGCCACTATAGTTTCAAGCAACTTATTCTATATACACTTTGAAACACATCTTATTAATTAAGTGGATGAAAAAACATCATATCTCATATGAATTCATGAGGTGGATTTTACTAAGAATAGCTAGAATCCTTAGGAGTAGTATATTTGGAGCTTGTTACATCAGATGCACTAGCAGCAAGGCTATCTTCTGAAATTTGGTTTGCACACAAAGGCAAATAAACTCAAAATTATTTGCCATCCAATGGTTTTGCTTCTACTCTTTTATGTATTAGCATTTAAGCACCATAATTGTAATCTCAAACTGTATTTATAAATCAAGTCTACTTTCCTGGCCTTTTGTTTCACTTCAAATAAAAAGGGATCACCTATAGCTTCTTTTCACTTTCCTGACTAGTTTTCAAGCTTTGTTTCCTTGTACAGTTGTTATTGTTGTTGTTGTTTGTCTTTGTACAGTTGTTACTAAAATGCTTCTGAGATAAGGTGAAATTTTTACCTTTACAGCAAATGAGGCTCTGCATCTTCTCTCTCAATATAATATCTTCCACCTGCTATTAGGCTATATACATGTCTCCATTAGATTCGAGGCTCCATCGTGCCCCACAACCTCTTTATTTTTTTTTTACTATTATTTCTTTCCATTTTTGATGCGTGCAAGGGGTTGCTGTCAGAACAACATCCTTCTATTTTTGGCATGCATCAGAGAGAGAAAAGCATATAAACAAGACTTACATGTTTGCCTTATACAATTATTTTACTAGTTTTCTCTTTCTACTTCTGACACTGAACATGTGCAAGGGGTTGCTGTCAGACTAGCAGCCTTCCACTTCTCGCATGTGTCAAAGAGAGAGATCAAGTATTATGTGCTTTTATTTCCTTTGAAAATATATAGATAAGCTTTGCGTACTCGCCTTATACGATCCCTCCAATGGCCTAAATATATAAAAAGAAAAGCAAAAAAAAAATCTCCACATGGTTAATGCGTGAGAAAGAATAATACAAAAGAAATAAATGTAGTGGTTTAAAATTTAAAATTCTTTTTTTTTGTATAAATTTTAGATTATTTTTGAAGAAAAAGAAAGAAAATAAATCTTCTCTATAATTTTTTCCTTCTCTGACATTCTATTTATTTATTTTTTGTCCGTTATTCCATAAATTTCACCCATGAGAAAAAAAAAATCTATACATAACAATTTATTTTAACTTTTTAGAAATATATTTTTTTCTTCTTTTTCTCTGTGCGTGGATACTTAAAGCATGAAAATCAAAAAATCTTTTTCAAAGAAAATTTTTTCCTCCTCTATTCTATTCTACCTGCAAGATTCTTTTTACTTTTTTCCTCGATTTTCGATAGTTTTTGCTTGAGAGAAAAGAAGAGAAAAATCAAAGATTTCTACCTTTTTAAGATGTTTTTTTTCTTTTTTTCCTTCTCACGCATTAACCATGTGGAGATTTTTTTTCTTTTTTTGCTTTGCTTTCCATATATTTAGGCCATTGGAGGGATTGTATAAGGCAAGCATGCAAGGCTTGCCAATATACTTTCAAAGAAAATAAAAGCACATAATACATGGTCCTCGAAAATAAAAGCACATAATACATGGTCAATTTCTCTTTTTGATGCATGCGAGAAGTGGAAGGCTGCTAGTCTAGCAGCAACCCCTCACACCTCTCGCATGTCCAACATCAGAACTAAGAAGAGAAAAATAGTAAAAATAATTACATAAGGCAAACATGTAAGTCCTGCCAGCATGCTTCCCTCTCTTTGATGCATGCCCAAAGTGGAAGGATGCTGTTCTGGCAGCAACCTTTTGTATCCATCAAAAATGGAAAAAAAATAGCAAAAATAAATAAATAAAGAAGAAGGCATACCTAATCCGGCTGTGGGGCACGATGGAGCCTAGGATCTAATGGAGACACATATATAGTCTCGGCACAACCCAGCAATAGGTTCAAGGGTTAGATTTGACCTGCTGCCCTCTTTTTTCATCACGTGTCCCATAGCTGGTACATCTTCCAAGAAAGGATTATGAAGATGATTATGGAGAGATATGACCAAAAAATTATAGAGAGAGACAAAGTGGAGGCCTGCTGCTATTCCCTCCCATATGGTTCATGCTGATATGGCTGTTTCAGATTCGTCAAGCTTTTATTCCTTCTATTTGCTTCCTTCTTCCTGTAGCAACCGTGGCTCTGAGATCTGAATCAAAGGAAAATCAAAATATATTTTTTTTCTATTCATCCATGTATAATCTAGGTATACATGGATGCCACCTTTCCTTCTAGATTAACTTTTGTTTTTTTTCTAATCTTTTATTTGTGACTTAAATCTTTTCTCAAATAGGAGATCAGAGAAGAGAAGGAAGATGGCACATCATATTAATATGAGATACAGACATTGATTTTCCCTCCGATCCTCCCTATCAACTCTCTATGCATATGTAGGTGCTTTTGGATTGTGCTTGTTCATCTTCCTTGCGGCCCTCCCTATTAATCTTCTATGAGTTAATCGGACATGTGTTGCATGGGAGATATTTTTGGATTGTTTTTAATATAGTTATCAAATTTTAAAATTAAATACTGACATATTTTGATGTCATAATCAAAACATTATTATCTTTGTTTAATGCATAAAATGTTTGGTTTTGAAAATGACATTAACTATGAAAATTTGCCCAACTTTAAATCTGGATTTTCAACATCGGTTTTCAGCATTGATGTTTAGTTTTTATGGCACTCAAAGGCTATTTAAAATATTATATTTGCTTTCTTGAAAGCACACGATAGTGCTCTTTAGTGGGAGGTGTTGCGGCCATTTAGTGAAAAAGATTTTAAAAACTAAATCGGATTAAAGATAGTGACTTCACGTGGGGACAGCACACAAAACAAAAGGTATTAAAGTAATGGCTTTATAGCTTTGAAATGTTTTGCGTTTTAATAAAATGAGTATCGGTTTTTAATTCATTTATATTCAAATATTTATGGTGCAAACGGCTACTTTTTTTCCTCTATATAAGCTGTCATTTGCCAAAGTTTTATATATACAATCTTGCAAGTCACAAGCCTCCTTTCCTCCTCGAAACTATAGTTTAAAAGAAAATCTCATTTCTTTTATTGGATAATCAAAATTCAAGGCTTGGTCCTCCTATCATTATGTGTGCATACTTGATAGGAATAAACTGAGTAATCCTGGAGGTCGGACGCATATAAACCAATTTGCACCGAGTAATCCATTTCGTGGGCGCGGAATCGGCTTTAAGAACAATGGTTCTTCCACGCCTCAGTTTTCTCCACAAGTGTTTCTAAACCCTTATTCTCTTTGTTATTTTGTTTACTTTTATTTTATCTTGTTTATTTCTTTTATCCGCATTAGTCTTATTCCTTATCTTATTGTTTTTCGTTAATTCTTTAACATCAATTGCTCTTGACATACATTAGAGTTCATTAGAATGGACAGTTGATTGATTGGAGTATTTGTCAACCACGGATCATACAGCACTCTGTGCTTACTTCCATCACCAATATGCCACTGAAACTGGTTATGAATCCACTTGGCCCTAGAGCAAATGGACCACCAAATAGGTGATGTACCTCTTTTTCAGTTGATAAGAATCCCAACTTCTGAAGTTATATTTTGACACTATAAGCTTGCACCAGATGAAGCCTGTGTTCAGGATTAAGTTTGCAGCCGCCTTCCCCATAAAGGCTTCCTTTCTGAGCTTGACCTGTTGGGGTCCCAAACCACCTTCCTGCTTAGACGAGCAAAACTTACCCCAACAAATAAGACTGTCTTCTTAGAGGTAACATCATGGCCCATAAAAATGCCTAGAAAATTTTCTCCGGCTCTATGATGACAGCCACTGAGACCATAGTATTCAATATTAAGTAGATCTAGGATGAGGTAAGGACCGATGGGATCAAGACAGGTCGACCAGCCTGAGACAAATGCTTCCACTTCCAGCCTTCAAGTCACTGGTTGATTTTCTCACATAAAGGACCAAAATCATGTTTCCGAAGTCTTCCTGTTGAATGTTATGCATATTGACAATTGGCTGCTTCACTTCAGCATCAATTTTTATGGACGAACTGAATTTGTGACTGATGCATATTTACTTTTTGTTTCTGATTGATTGTAGTAATCCAAAACAATCTTCTGAAGAATGGCTGCATTTTTCTTGTTTGCTCTAGGTACCAATAAGATGTCATCGGCGAACATTAGATGGGTAATCATGGTACCAGGTGCATTTGGTTTGTAGCCAGTGAGAGTTCCTTAAAGAGTAGCAGCTTGAAGAGATCGAGAAAGCATGTCAGTTCCTAAATTGAGTAGGTAGGGTGACAGCGGCACCCCTGTCTTAGCCCTACAATTTCAGTGAACCAATCGGTTGGGCATCCATTGTCCAAGACAGAGATTGAGGGGCGTTGAATGCATCCCATGATCTATCTGGTGAATTTGTTATTTGCCTTAATAACCATTAATGATTTTGTTTTGAGCTTTCCCGATTGAATGGAAGATTTCTAGCACAACCATAATGTTATCCATGTTGTTTCCGTTGAGGACAAAGACACCTTGCTCCTTTGAAATAAGATGGGGATAACACTTTTCAGCCTATTGACCCATATCTTTGCAACAAGTTTATATCAGGTGGAACACAAACTAATGGGGCGATAATCCTTTACTTCTCTCGGAATATGTTTCTTGAGAATTAAAACAATATAGGTACTGAAAAAATTTTGTTGCTAGTAGATTTCCTACTACTAAAAAACTTTATCATACTCTTTAATTTTCCTTGTTAGAATATTTTGAATATGGAGGTTAGAGCCACCACAATGGACATCTTCCTCTTGCAAAGTCTTAATCTGTTGCTCCTTTATCTTCATCTTCTGAAAGAGGTTACCTGTGTGTTCTTTATTCCATTTCATAAGAGCCAATTTGGTATTTTTCAGAAGCTTTAGTGCCCTGACCTCATATAAAATACTTCCATTAAATTGCCATGCCCCAATGGCATGAGAGCCAGAATCTTTCAAATTTGGAAAAAGTAAATTTCGCATATATTATGGGGTCATGCTACCTCGACTACTATCCTCTAATATATTCTTCGGATTGGCGGCGATACCGAGGTGGACTCCAAATGACGAGCATTATCCAGACAACCTGACAACTTCATCAGACTTTATCCCCGACCACCTACCGAGAATCTTGACATTCCACCGATGACTATGGCCGACAACTTGTCAAGATTGCCATAGGAGAACCAAAAGGGAATAATCCCGTCGGCTTCTATCCGACCCCTCAGATCGAGTGCTAGCCGACTTCAAGATCAGCATCTTGTTGACCACATAGGATGACTTCCTGCATCCGATGTCGATGAGAACACATTCGGACCAAGACCTTGACTGTATGCTGACCTCAAGTTACCAGCATATTCAGTCACGTGGACCACCACCATAAATCTTCGTTAGAACATAGCCACTATCCATGACTAACAACCTCCGATTACAGATCCAAATGGCCTAACGGATTATGATATGGCCTATCGGTCTACGAAATGGCCTATGATTCCATCTTTATATAACGAGGTAATAAGAAGGCTCTCAAAGTGCGTAATATCATGCAATATGAAGCTTATGCTCTCCTTCTTTTTCACTATTATCAAGCTTTGGCTAACTTAATCATCGGAAGATCTCCGTCGGAGAACCCCTGACGAGTGTGAACTTTTTTTGCAGGTCCCTATTGGTATCTCAATGCTTGGACTGTCGTCCGTCTTCGGCCATATCAGCATGCTCTGGAGCTTTGATGCAACAGTACCTATGTTTGATTCAATTTTGTAACAAAATGGGATAGTGATCGGATCTAATTCTTGCCAAATGATGAGGTTGAGATTCAAGATATTTGTGAATCCAATTATTTGTAGCCATAGCTCTATCTAACCTCTCCCATACCTTAACTTCCTCGAGACGATTATTGCACCATGTAAACTTGTTGCCATGGTAACCCAAATCAATAAGGCCTTAGTTTCTTGCTAATGAAGTTTTGGAATTCCAAAATATTTCTATCTGCTCTAAACCTCCTTCCTCCATGTTTATCTTGGCCTGAGATAATAACATTGAAGTCCCCTATTATCATCATAGGCTTCCCAATGAAAATAACATTAGCAACCACATCCCAATAGATCTCCTTTGATCTTCCACAAGTTTTTACATGGATGACACACAGCATCCAAGAATCATGACAATCAACTGCGACAGCTCCAAAGGTTGCTTGTTTGTTGACACTACAAAAATCAGTGTTGCTCCTTGAATTGATTTTGATGATTCCAAAGCATTTGAAGGGGTTACTAATGATTTTGGCTTGAAAAAAGATTTATTGTATTTCAGGAACAAAATCGTAATTTTACTAAGTTCTGATTCGGAAGCGTCAAGAGCAAGAACACAAGATTTGTAATCTATTGGAGGTAATTTTAATATTTTTGAATATGTATTTTTAAAGAAAATTATGTTTATATATTTGAGTCATGGGATCGACTCATGACAAAAGGAGCTGAACGGCATGCTGAATTCTTTGGTTGGCACACTTGTGAGTCGATCCCTGAGCATGAGTCGACCCTATGAGTCGACCTCTGCTGCTGTGTAGGCTAAAATTACAGAACAGTCATTTTCTGTTCTGTGCCACAGAAGTCGACCTTATGAGTTGACTCATGAGCATGAGTCGACCCTATGAGTCGACCTCTGTGATGAAAAAATTCCACAACGGCTAGTTTTCAGCTCGTTTTGACTGTATTTAATACCCATTTAATGTACTCCAACAGCTCTATTTCAGCCCAGATTACTCTCCACTATTATTTGAAGTTATAAAAGGCACTTAAAGGAGAAAATCAACAAGATTTTGAAAAGGTTCTTCAAGCATTCATTTCAACCCTAAGCAAAAGTCCTCTTAAAAGTTCAAGAAGCTTTTATTTCAAGTTCACCAACACCTCAAGAGCTCATTCAAGTCTTCAACCATCTTGAAAAAAATCAGAAGAGCTTCGTTCTTATTGTGTAAAATGTATTTCAAGCTTTATTTGCTCATTAAAGGAGCTACATCTGTATTTCTGTGTGATTAACTACTATACTCTATTTTGAGTTGATATTTTATTTTGGAAGGGTTCCAAAATATGAAAAGATTGATTCGAACCTTGAATCGGATTGTATTGGATTGGCTTGTATCCAAAAAATAATGTTCTAGCTTGGAATAGCTAGAGTCGGAGGTTCCGACGTTGTATTCGGTTGAATACGATTTAGTGGATTTGAATTCCCAAGTAGGAGCTTAGGAAGTGGACGTAGGTATAAGTTGGCACCGAACCACATTAAATCTTTTTGTTTATGTTGTGCTTACTTGCTCTCCTTTTAAATTTCTTTATCTTCTTGCATCCTTGCATTCAGCTTCTACACCTTGCATAAATTTCACTCTCCACATTTATCCTGCTTATTGTTATAAAATTCTCATAGTTGTAAATTAACTTTAAATTTTTGGAAACTCAATTCACCCCCCCTCTTGGGTTGCATAGCTAGGCAACAAGTGGTATTAGAGCACGGTGCTCTAGCCCCACTTTGATTTAACCATCAAAGAGCTAAAGATCTATGACAACTCAAGTTGGCACTTCACTAGTCGAGGGGCAGTCCCCAAACCAACCTCCACTTTTCAATGGGTTAAATTATACCTATTGAAAAGTTCGAATGAAAATCTTTATTCAAGCACTTGACTATGATATATGGAATATCATAGTAAATAGACCACACACACCCACTAAAATAATTGATGGTGTGGAATCAACCAAATTCAAAAAAGAATGGGATGAGGTTGATAAGAAAATGGTTAAACTAAATGCTAAAGCCATGAATATTTTGTATTGTACTCTAGATGCTAATGAATTTAATCATATTTCAACATGCATATCAGCTAAGAAAATATGGATAGATTAGAAGTAACTCATGAAGGAACTAATCAAGTGAAGGAATCAAAAATCAACATGCTTGTGCATAAATATGAACTTTTTAAAATGGAGCATGATGAATCAATAACTGAGATGTTTACTCATTTTACTGATATTATTAATGATCTAAAAAATCTTGGTAAGTCTTATTTTAAAAGTGATCTCGTAAGAAAGATTAGGATTTGGGAGGCCAAAGTGACCGTAATCCAAGAGGCCAAAGATCTGAATATCTTATCCTTGGAGAAGCTTCTAGGATCACTGATGACTTACGAGCTAAGCATGAAACAACACCAAGAAAAAGATATCAAAAAGAAGAGGATAATCGCCCTCAAATTTACTGCTCAATCTGATGAAGAATCCGATGATACAGAAAATGAAGAGCAGGATGAAGAAATGGCCCTCATTACTAGAAGGTTTAAAAAGTTTTGAAGAAAAAAAAACAAGAAATGAGGAAGAGGCCACCTACAAAAGGAGAACATAGCAAAGAGAAGGATAAAGAGCAATTCTTTGTTTGTTATGAATGCAAGAAATTGAGACACTTTAAGTCTGAATGCCCACAACTGAAGAAAGATCTCAAGAAGTACAAGAAGAAGGCCATGATGGCTACATAGAGCAGAAGTGATGAGTCAAGTTTCAAAGAAGAAGACTCAAATAAACAAGCCAACTTATGCCTTATGGCACATGAAAATGAGATAAATACTGAAACTCCTATTGACTTTACATTTGAAGAACTTCATGAAGCATTTTTTGACCTAATTGATGAACTAAAAAAGCTAGGAGTAAAGAACAAAGAATTAAAATTAAAGAATCAATCTTTACTAAAAGAAAATGAGAGTATTTCAAATGAAAAATCAATCATGTCTCAAAAAAATCTGAACTTAAAAAGTGAGATTGCCAAGTTAAAATCAATGGTTGAAAAGTTCACTTTAAGTTTAAATAAACTTCATATGATACTTGACAATCTAAAGATCATTTATGATAAAGCCGGTCTTAATATAACCCTTTAAAGAAATAAAAATTTCTGAAAAATATCTTTGTAAACTCATCATACAATAAGTTTTCAAATATAACTTGCTTTAAATTGGTAGAATAGGACACAAATTCTATTCATATTTTTCTAACAAATCTAAAAATTTTAATATAAAAAAAATATATGGATTTCAAAAGGAACCATTATGACTAACCAAAAAAGATCCAAAAAAATTTGGATACCTAAAGTCAAAACTTGATTCTTGTGTATAGGTGTGTCTTGCATCCCAAGGAGCAAATCGGAGATGGTATCTTGATAGCGGGTGCTCAAGATACATGATTGGTGATGAATCCCAATTCATCATATTTATTGCTAAAAATGGAGGGATGGTCACCTTTGGAGACAATGACAAAGAAAAGATCATCGGTTTAGGTAACATTGGTATCACTCCATCCAAGTATATTGAAAATATTTTATTAATAGATGATTTAAAATATAATTTATTAAGCATCAGTCAATTTTGTGATAAAGGATACAAAGTCATTTTTGAATCTTCAGTTTGCATTGTAACTAGTTCTATTAATCAAGACATTAAATTTATTGGGTATAGACATAGTAATATTTATATGGTAGATTTGAATGATCTTTCCAAAATAAACATGCAATGCCTAGTAGCCTTGAATGCCAAGATTAATGAGACTAGTTGGCTTTGACATTGTAGGCTTGCACATATTAACATGCATTCACTCTCAAAATTTATTTAAAAAAAATTGGTTATCGGCTTATCCAAATTGAATTTTGAAAAGGATAGAATTTGTGATGTATGCCAAATGGGTAAACAAATACAAGTCTCATTCAAATCTAAAAATATTATTTTAACTTCTAGGTTATTAGAACTATTGCACATAGATTTATTTGGATCCACTAGAACTGCTAGTCTAGGTGGAAAATGATATGATTTTATGATTATTGATGATTTCTCTCGTTTTACATGGATCTTCTTCTTAGCACATAAGGATGAAACTTTTATATTTTCTCAAAATTTTATCGAAAAATCACAAATGAAAAAGATTTTTCAATTAAAAATATTCAAAGTGATCATAGAACCGAATTTGAAAATCAAGATTTTGAAAAGTTTTGTAATAAAAAAGGTATTGACCATAATTTTTCAGCACCTAGGACACTCCAACAAAATGGAGTAGTAGAAAGAAAAAATAGAACTCTTGAAGAAATGGTCCGTACCATGCTATGTGAAAGCAACCTTTCAAGATATTTTTGGACGGAAGTAATTAACACGGTATGTTACATATTAAATCATACTTTAATTATATCAATTTTAAAGAAAACTCCTTATGAGCTTTGGAAAGAAAGAAAATCAAACATTGCATATTTTCATATTTTTGATTGTTGATGTTTTGTTTTGAACAATGGTAAAGAAAGACTAAGAAAATTTGATGCAAAATTCGATGAAGCGATTTTTCTTGGTTACTCCTCTTCTAGCAAAGCTTTTAGAGTTTTCAACAAAAGAACTTTAATAGTAGAGGAGTCAATACATGTTGTTTTTGATGAAACTAACAATCTTCCTTCAAGGAAGAATGAAGATATTTGTTGGGTATAAAATAACCCCAGCTGAAGTTCGTAAGAGGCCAACCCTCCCAGGACTCTTCCAGCTTCCGACCTTGTGCGGCGTCTTTCTGAACTCCCCCGACCATCCGAGCTTCCACAGTACCATCCGGACTCCTCCAGCAGCCGACCTTCCACAGTGTCCTCCGGATTTCTCCAACGGACGAACTCCTATCGTACCCTCCAGACTTCTTCAATAATGAGCTCCTTCAGTCATCCATCGGACTGCTCCAAATGCTCTCTGGGCTTCACTATCAGTCGATTTTCTACAGTGATCGACTACTCTCCGAATCTCTTCCTGACTTCCTCCTGTCACGATCGACTTTACTCCGAGCTTCTTTCGGGCTTCCTCAATATCCGAGCTTCTCCAACAGCAGGACTTCTACAGTAACCAGACTCCATCCAAGTTTCTACAGCGATCGACCGCCTTCCGGTCTCCATCCGAGCTTCTACAATAAGCGATCTCCGTCCGGGCTTCCACGGCAATCGATCTCCATCCAAGCTTCTACAGTAAGCGGCCTCCTTCCGGACTCCTACAAGAACCGGACTCCATCCGAACTTCTACAACAGAATTGGATTTCAGACTAACTTCTACAACGAATGAGCTCCATCTCAGTTACAACTGAATAGTGCTGGATGCCAAGGAAGGAGTTTGAATCTTCTATGGTCTCCACTATTACGACCTCCCAGAGATCAGTCCATGTGGTGGTAGTCATGGACCACAAGACAGGAAAGAAGCCACTGCATGGTCCTCGTTGGGATATACCGACCGACCTCCGTACACCGACTTATCCTCAGACCGATCCGACCGACGCTCGACTCTATCTACTAGACAGACAGACGACTCCAACAATGACTGCGATAATATCCGACCGAAGGTATGTCGGCCAAACAGACCAATATTGTTTTCGACCGATCGAACGGCCAAACCCATATCACCGACTCACTGTCGGAGGTGGCAGCCGACGTTCGACTTCCACAAGGCACCAGATCAGTCGACGGTGTTATCGAGTCATCACTCGACATCCCGACAGTCGAATACCGACATATAGTCGGTCAGCCCGTCCAAACGCCGCACAACCGCTATGGGCTGTTGACCTGTCAAGGAGATGTTGTGCGACCGCCCTGGGGCATTATCCTGCCAAGGACATGGGTTAATTCTGATGACCTGACAATCTACATCGATTTGACAGCCCCCGACGATTTGATAACTCTCCAATTGTCTGTACCATTAATGGCGGGACCATACCGCATTCTACTATAAAATGGGGTAAGGCAACAGTTTCGGTAAGTTTTTGAAAGTTTTCTCAAGCTTTCTAAAACTCTGCTAAAATTTATTCAAGTGCTCCATTTATGTTGAAGCAGAGTACTGACTTGAGCGTCGGAGGGTCTTGCCGGAGCCCCCCAACTCCGGTTTAGACTTTTCTTACAGGTCCCGACGGCGGCCGTGATCCCCTCGACTCCAGCTTCTCTGGTGTTGGCAAAATTCTGCACCAACAGAATTGACGCTAGAGGAAGGGGCCGTATCTTCGTAAGACCCTTGTTCTTAAAGGAGTACTCAACGGGACTATCTCCGGTCATCTTCTTCGACATCTTCTTCTTCTTCTCCGGTCAGATCCCAACCTAATGCCTCCCCGAAAGGCATCCACCAGGCGATTACGGCCTCCATGGCCAGATCTCAGCAAGACCCGCCGGCTCCGACCTCATCTCCAGTTTCTCAGGCTCCTCCCCCTTCGGCAACGACAGTCAACATGGAGCAGTTTGACCTGCTGGTTCAGCAGGTCAGGGGTCTCACCGAAGCGGTGCGGGCCATGCAGCAGTAGCAGCAGCCGCAGGCATCTGTGCAGCTAGAAAAAGCATCGTCGGAGTTTCAGAAGTCGATGATCGGGCGGCCCACTTGGGCCAGTCGCCTTGTATCCCCCGGAAAGGGGAAGTAGAGGGCGGAGAGCCCTCTGTCTGATCACGATTCCGCCCCTGGAGGGTCCCTACCTCCGTTCTGCCAGAAGACCCTCGAGATCCACGATCGAGAGGATCTCCTGGATTAAAGGTTATAAGAGATGAACTGATGGATCGAAGAGCTCCGTCATGCTCCCCCTGCTTACAGTGAGGATATCTGTATTGATCCTCCTTTTTCTCAAAAGATTATGCAGGAACCGATCCCGTCAAACTTCGAGCTCCCCCAATTTGAGAGCTACGACGGGACCTCAGATCCAGTTGACCACCTGGAGGCCTTCCGGATAATGATGCTGCTCCATGGCGCGCTAGACACCATCCTGTGCCGAGCTTTCCATCTATCTTAAAGGGAGTAGAAAGAAATTGGTACTCGACAT
The DNA here is from genome assembly GCF_000442705.2 of Elaeis guineensis. Classification (NCBI taxonomy): domain Eukaryota; kingdom Viridiplantae; phylum Streptophyta; class Magnoliopsida; order Arecales; family Arecaceae; genus Elaeis; species Elaeis guineensis. The sequence continues at coordinate 179,808,942 of NC_025993.2, read as the reverse complement.
TGAAGTCAGGTACTATCTTCTCCTTTGATCAAATGAGCCACCAGTTTGCGGCTCATTTCGTCAGCAGCCAACGTCTCCAGAGAGGTTCGAAGTCCCTCGTCAATATCAAGCAAAAGGAGGGAGAATCCATCCGAACTTATGTTAACCATTTTAACGTCGCTGCATTGGAGATCCAGAACTTGGATCAATCAGTTGCAATGGCCGCCCTGAAGAGCGGTCTTCAAAAGAATGACCTTCTATTTTTTCTGAAAAAGAAGTATCCCAGGGACTTCGCTGATTTGCTGGCTTGGGCCAAAGGATATGTCCGAGCAGAGAAAGCCTTCAAGCTGAAGGATGAGGAGGCCACGAAGGAGCGGCAGGTGGGTGACTCCGGCAAGCCCGGGCTAAAAAAGGGCCGAGTGAAGCTCGACCGCATTCTCGAACTCCCCCCCGGACACAAGCATGTCCGAACTCCCTCCCGAGCTCGTAGGCAGTAAAGTTCGGACCGCAGAGTTCGGTAGAGCTCTCCCCCAGGAAGATTCCACAGCTATGCCCCTCTCAATGCTCCAAAAACTCAAGTCTGATGGAGATCGAGGGAGCGGAATATCTGTGACGACCTCCACCTCTGAAGGCAAAGGATCGCGATCGGAGAAAATACTATCGATTCCATCGGGGCCACGGTCATAACACCGAACAATACATCCAACTCAAGGATGAAATAGAGGCCCTCATACGATGAGGGTATCTCGAAAAGTATCGAAGGGACCCACCGACTCGGCCCCTTCTCGACTGACGATCCCAACCGACTGAAGAGGCGCGAACAATCAGCCTACTGCAGGAGTCATCAATATGATCTCCAGACGACTGGACCAAGGGACGGCTATTCTCCGAACTGGGAGGGACCCTATAAGATAGCGGACACCTGTAGGCCGGGCGCTTACCGACTTGAGACCCTAGAAGGAATGGCTATTTTTTGGATTTGGAATGCCGATAATCTGAAATTATACCATCAATGAATTCTGTATGCCCGCTCGAAATATAACTCAATTTCAAAATCCCAAAGTCTACAAAATTCGGCCCTCACCAGAAGTACGAGCCCCGACGTTCCGATTGGGGCCCAACATCTCGATCGTCGAACCTATGGCTCGATCGTCGAATCTACGTCTCAATCGTCGAATCTATGGCTCCATCATCGAACCGATGGCTCGATCGTCGAACCGATGGCTCGATCGTCGAACCAACGGCCCGATCGTCGAACCAACGGCTCCATCGCCGAACCGACGGCTCGATCGCCGAACCAACAGCCCGATCGCCAAATCGATGGTTCGATCGTCGAACCGACGACTGCCCCATTATTAAGAGATCGGATGGGGGGAGAGGCCCTCGCAACGACCCTTATGCACCCCACAGTCATGTTAGGAACAGGAGAAAAATCTCGTCCTAACACGAGTAAAGTCGAATATCCGATTATTAAGAGACCGGATGGAAGGAGAGGCCCTCGCAACGGCCCTTATGCGCCCCCACAGCCTGTTAGGAACAGGAAAAAATCTCATCCTAACATGAGCAAAGTCGAAGACCCGATTATTGAGAGACCGGATGGAGGAGAGGCCCTCGTAATGGCCCTTATGCACCCCCACAACCATGTTAAGAACAGGAGGAGGACCTCGTCCTAACATGAGCAAAGTCGAAGACCTGATTATTAAGAGACCGGATGGGGGAGAGGTCCTCACAACGGCCTTATGCGCCCCGCAGCCATGTTAGGAACAGGAGGACCTCGTCCTAACATGAGCAAAGTCGAAGATCTGATTATTAAGAGATCGGATGGGGGGAGAGGCCCTCACAATGGCCCTTATGTGCCCCCGCAGTCATGTTAGGAACATGAGGAGGATCTCGTCCTAACATGAGCAAAGTTGAAGATCCGATTATTAAGAGATCGGATGGGGGGAGAGGCCCTCGCAACGGCTCTTATGCGCCCCACAACCATGATAGGAAAAGCCTCCTCAATGGATGAGAGGAAAAGCCTCCTCATCCTGACACAAATGAAGACCTGATTGTTTAAGATCGGATGAGAGGAAAAGCCTCCTCAACGGCTCCTGTACACCCCTACAACCCATTAGAAGCAGAGAAAAAACCCTCGCCCAAACATAAAAAAAAAATAGAATTAGAGAAAAAGAGAAAGCGACGAGCTACGCCAGAGATGAGGAGAAAAATGAACTACATCTAAGACACAAGGGACCTCGTCTCAACGAGGAAGAAAACTCTTGTCAAAAATCCTCAGTCTCTAAGGGGGAACTCAACAATGGCAGGAGAAAATAGACTTCCTCAAAGTAACGAGAAGTTCGGACCCCAAGCTCGAACACCGGGAGAAAGCATCAAATTCGAATGGCCTCGAAAAGATCTTCGATCATGAACAAAAAGGGCGAATCAACGCGGCGATGACTAGGATCCTTCAAACAACGTCGACATCGAATAAGATAAGAGACAAGAGAAGCTCAGTAAATGACAACTCAAGGGGGGCAACTTCGGCTGTGAAAATTTTTCTGTACTTTCTTCATTCGAAATCCGAACTCGAAAGTAGGGAGGCTAGTGTTGGGTATAAAATAATCTCAGCCGAAGTTCGTAAGAGGCCAACCCTCCCAGGACTCTTTCGGTTTTCGATCTTGTGCGGCGTCTTTCTGAACTCCCCCGGCCGTCCGAGCTTCCACAGTACCATCCTCCAGCAGCCGACCTTCCACAGTGTCCTCCAATTTTTCAACGGACGAACTCCTATCGTATCCTCCGGACTTCTCCAATAATGAGCTCCTTCAATTGTCCATCGGACTGCTCCAAATGCTCTCTAGGCTTCACTATCAGTCGATTTTCTACAGTGATCTACTACTCTCCGAATCTCTTCCAGACTTCCTCCTATCACGATCGACTTTACTCCAAGCTTCTTTCGGGCTTCGTCAATGTCTGAGCTTCTCTAGCAGCAGGACTTCTACAGTAACCAGACTCCATCCAAGTTTCTACAGCAGTCGACCACCTTCCGGTCTCCATCCGAGCTTCTACAATAAGCGATCTCTATCCGAGCTTCTACAATAAGCGGTCTCCGTCCGGGCTTCCATGGCAACCGGTCTCCATCCGAGCTTTTACAGTAAGCGGCCTCCTTCCAGACTCCTACAAGAATCAGACTCCGTCTGAACTTCTACAACAGAATTGGATTCCAGACGAACTTCTATAACAGACAAGCTCCATCTCAGTTACAACTGAGTAGTACTGGATGCCAAGGAAGGAGTTTGAATCTTCTATGGTCTCCACTATTACGACCTCCTAGTGATCAGCCCATGTGGTGGTGGTCATGGACCACAAGATAGGAAAGAAGCCACTGCATGGTCCTCGTTGGGATATCGACCGACTCTGTACGCCACTATCCTCGATCGGTCCGACCGACGCCCGACTCTACCCACTAGACAGACAGATGACTCCGACAATGACTGCTGATAATATCCGATCGAAGATATGTCAGTCAGACAGATCAATACTATTTTCGACCAGTCGAACGGCCGAACCCATATCACCGACTCACTATCGGGGGTGGCAGCCGACGTCCAACTTCACAAGGCACCAGATCAGCCGACGATGTTATCGAATCATCACCCGATGTTCCGACAGTCGAATACCGACATATAGTCGGCAAGCTTGTTCAAACATCATACAACCGCATGGGCTGTTGACCTGTCAAGGACATGCTGTGCGACCGCCCTGGGGCATTATCCTACCAAGACATGGGTTAATTCTGATGACCTGACAACCCACGTCGATTTGACAGTCTCCGATGATTTGATAACTCCCCAGTTGTCTGCACTATTAATGGCGGGACCATACCACATTCTACTATAAAATGGGGTAAGACAACAATTTCGATAAGTTTTCGAAAGTTTTCTCAAGCATTCTCAAACTCTGCTAAAATTCTATTCGAGTGCTCCATTTCTGTTGAAGCAGAGTACTGACTTGAGCGTCAGAGGGTCTTGCTGGAGCCCCCCCCAAATCTGATTTAGACTTTCCTTGCAGGTCCTGATGGCGGCCGTGATCCCCTCGACTCCAGCTTCTCTGGGATCGGTGGAATTCTGCACCAACAGAATTGATGATGCAGATCCTCTTATAGAAGGGATGAAGGAGATCACTCTAAAAGACTCGACCATTCAAGATGATGAAGAACATGAAGACAAACAGGATGAGGAAGGTGAAGAACAACAAGAATAACCTCTAGATACAAATGATCTACCCAAAGAATAGAGGTATGATCACAATCATCCCAAAAAACTAATCATTGGTGATCCTACACATGGTGTAAGAACTCGCTCTTCACTTAGAGATGCATTCAATCATTTTGCTTTTGTCTCTCATCTTGAACCTAAAATCATAGATGAGCTGAAAAAGATTATAATTGAATAAATACAATGCAAGAAGAACTTAATCAATTTGAAAAAATAATGTATAGATTTAGTTTCAAGATCTAAAAATTATTCAATAATTGACACAAAATAGGTATATAGGAATAAATTGGATGAACGTAGAAATGTGATAAGAAATAAAGCGAGATTAGTTGCAAAAGGTTATAATCAAGAAGAAGAAATTGATTTTGATGAGACCTTTGCACCTATTGCTAGATTAGAAGCAATTAGACTTCTACTTACATATACTTGCTTTATGAATTTTAAGTTATTCCAAATGGATGTCAAAAGTATTTTCTAAATGAATATATTGCTGAAGAAGTTTATGTAGAACAACATCCATATTTTAAAAATCATACTTTTCTAATCATGTTTTAAATTAAACAAAGCATTATATGGTTTGAAACAAGCACCTAGGGCTTGGTATGAAAGGCTAAGCAAATTTCTGCTTAATAATGATTTTTCAAGAGAAAATGTAGACACAACTCTTTTCATTAAAAAAAATCAAAATGATATATTAGTTATATAAATATATGTTGATGACATTATTTTTGGGTCTACTAATGAAACTCTTTGTCAAGATTTTGCTAAGCTCATGCAGGGGGAGTTCGAGATGAGCATGATGGGAGAACTTACATTCTTCCTCGGACTCCAAATCAAACAAACAAAAGAAAGAATCTCCATCACCCAAAGTAAGTACACAAGAGAACTACTCAAAAGATTTGGAATGGAGAACTCCAAAGCAATTGGTACACCCATGAGCCTATCATGTAAGCTTGACAAGGATGAAGGAGGTAAAAATGTAGACTTAAAATTTTATAGAGACATGATTGATTCTCTATTGTATTTAACTGCTAGTAGACCAGATATTATATTTAGTGTTTGTCTTTGTGCTCGCTTTCAATCAAATCCGAAAGAATCTCACTTGAATGCAGTTAAAAGAATCTTTAGATATTTAAATGGCACATAAACTGTAGGACTATGGTATTCTAAGGACTCATCAATTGACTTGATAGGATATTCAGATGTCGATTTTCCTGGATGTAGATTAGATAGAAAAAGTACTAGTAGAATTTAATAATTTTTTGGAGTTAACTTAATCTCTTGGTTTAGTAAGAAGCAAAACTCGGTAGCACTGTCTACGGTCGAGGCCGAATACATTACAGTCGGAAGTTGTTGTGCTCAAATCTTGTGGATTAAGTAACAACTTGAAGACTTTGGCATCAAACTCAATGAAACTTCCATAAGATGTGATAACACCAGTGCTATAAATCTAACTAAAAATCTAATTCAGCATTCTAGATCAAAACATATTGAAATTAGACATCATTTTATAAGAGAACATGTCCAAAATAAAGATATAATTCTTGATTATATTTGTACTGAAAAATAATTGGCTGACATCTTTACCAAGGCCTTAAGTGAAGATAGATTTTATGAAATTAGGAGAGAATTAGGAATCCTTGATCCATCAGCTTAAGTATCTCTCTGATTCTAAATTTTTAATACCAAAAATTCATTGAACCAAATCTATTGAGCTCAATTCTTATTTTTCTTAAGAGCTCAAAAGCTCAAAACTATCATTCACATGATCAATATTTGGGTAAACATCCTTCTCTCAGAGTTTCAATTTTTTTTTTTCGAAATTATCCCATCATTCTTTTGAATTTTTTTGTGCCATGAGTCGACCCCCAGGGTCGACCCTAGGATAATCTTACAATTTTGTCAAAACCCTTCGGATGCTCTCTTCTTATTGAGAATTTTTCCTTGAGCCGACTCGGCCCTTCGTCTTCTTCCTCCTACCGAACCAAAAGCTCTCCATCTCTTCTCCCTCAAACCAAAGATTTCTCTCAAATATCTCCTCCCATCGATTTTCACTCCTCAAATCACCCGTTAAGGAACCAACTTCCTCTCTTCTCCCTTCCTCATTTGGGGCGGTTCAAGTTTGCCCTAGAATCATCCCCTCTTCTCCAAATCGGTGATTTAACTCTTCAAATCCTTGCTTTTTTTCTTCCAAAATCCTTTCCTCTCTACCTCACATTTAGTCTCTTAAGCTCCTTTCAAATCTCTCTTGACCTAATGGCTCCCAAAATGAAGCTACCGTAAAGAAGAAAATTCATTCGCGGGTTGGAAGACAGTGTGTGCAGAAAGAGATTAGCAACCGAGCCCTCTCCTGCTCCAATCCCTGCTCCAGGTCTTGCTTCAGCTTCCACTCAGTCCCCAATCAGTCCAAGCAAGGTACCTCTCTCTGATCGAAAAGTGAAACCCAAGAAAAATATTGATTTCAAATTTTTTAAAAAAGAAGGGTTCACTATTGGATCGAAGATTAAGTATCGAGGATGAAAATTTTACTGCTCTTTAAAAGAAAATATTTATGTCGATCTAGTCAGAGAATTTTACTTAAATTTGAGCTATAGCAATGGAACAGTGAAATCTACAGTAAAAGATATTGATATTATTCTTGATCCAGTACATTTGGGACAGATACTGCATTTACCTTGTGAAGGCTATACCAATATGGAGCTTCCTATTAAAGAAGAAGGAATTAATGTTATCTTAGGGAGAATCTATACTGGAAGTCTAAATAAATTGGAAGCAAAAATTTTTTCTGTTGAGATGAGACTGTTACATCACTTGATAACCAAACTGTTTGTCCCTAGGAGTGGTAGACACGATCTTCTATCTGGTAGAGATATTTGTATTATGTACCATGTGATCACCCAAATCTTCCTGAACCTTCCAGCATTGAAGTTTGAGGCCATGAGGGAAATCCTGAACAGGTCCAAGGCTCACTTGGCTTTTGGTATGGCACTCACCTTAGTTTTTAAGGTTCAAAATCAGTTTTGAGGGGGAGACAATTGCTAGACTATCCCATTCCGACACCATCAACCACCACACACTGCATCACATGGGTTTCTCTAAAACTGATGGCGGTTGGACAAAGGGTGTTGAGGAGAGAACGGAGGATAAAGTAGAGGAGGAGGGACCATCTTTACATCTTCGTGATCACAGAGTATCCCTAGATATTCAGTTCATATCTGATCACGAGGCTGATCTTTCAGAGTCTGTAAGAAGGCATGCTTCAGTTCCACAGTCAGAGAGCAAGATACATCCTTCAGAGTTCAGACTAACAGATGATCAGATTGAGATGATGTCCCAGCATGTTGCCTCCATTCTATATCAGCAATTTGCCACTTCAGTCTTTGCACAGAGATTGACATCCCAAGATGACTCAGACCAGACTCTGATCCCTCACATTTTTACTATTTTTCAGATGCTCACTGCTCAGTCGGTACGTATTGAGCAGCTTGAGGAATATATTTTGAGATTGACAGGCAGAGTATTAGATTTGCAGGGACAAGTATTAGCTTTAGCCCATCCCCAGCCGTATGAGGACATCACAGAGATCACAGACCTATCTGCAGAGGTGGCTAGACTTCGAGGAGTCTTAGAGAGTAGTTTTGACTTCTTGAGGAGAGAGATCAGGGGCTCCAGTGAGAATACTTCTACTCAGTTCAGTGCCCTGATGTAGTCTGTATCGAGAGCCTTGAATCTTTTGGACACCATCAGACTTTCTCTTATAGCACAGTCCATAGCTTCTCAAGCTCCAAGATCCTCTCACACCTCTACCCGTGGTCGAGGCAGACACGGTCAAGGTCATGCCCATGGATTTGATCTTATATCTTCTCATCCTATCTCTGATTCTTCAGATTCTGATCCCTCTAGCCATGACATCTATTAGATCTAGATTAGTTTATCTCCTATGTCTAGGATCTATCTTATGGGCCTTGTATTTGTTGGCTAATTAACTCTTGGATAGTTTCTATCTATGATTTTTGTATTTTGAGTTGACTCATGTGTACTGAGACACCTTTTGTATTCAGTCACTTTTGAATATATATATATGTGTGTGCTTTGACTTTCAATGAATGTCTATGAATATGATCAAATTAAATTATTTTAATTATGAGATATGAAAAATAACTCATATTAGTGTTGAGAAATACTATGAATTACAATATCTTCTAGATGAGCAAGTTGATATATCCTTTATATTTGCTATGTTGAGGGGGAGTAGAGAAATAAGCAATTAAAGAAGGGGGCTAAAGAAGTAAAATATGGTATCAAAAAGGGAGAGTAAAGAAAATATGTCCTTTTTGTCATCTTTCTTTTCTTTTCTCTATCCTTAAAATTCTTTAAGATCTTAATTGATGCTATCAAAAAGGAGGAGTAAAAAAAATTTATCCTTTCAAGATCTCTTAAAAGGAGGACTAGAGAATCTTAATTGATGCTGTCAAAAAAGAGAAGTAGAAATCAAAATCAAGTTTGAGCAATAAGCAATAAAGAAATGTGCAATAAGCAATAAAGAAAGTAGTAATAAGCAAAATTGTTAAGCAAATATGTCAAAGAATCAAAATCGTCAGCTCCTTTTTTATTTAATTTTTAAAGCAAATAAACTTATAAGCAAATTTCAAATTGATCTTCAAACTGCTTATGATGCATTTCGTTCCAATACTTGGCTATGATATTAAAGTGATGCATCTTCATAAATTTGAAATTCATGTTCAATACTTTATATATGCTTTTGCTCAAGTATTTTATCATCATCAAAAAGGGAGAGATTGTTGCTCCTTGAATTGATTTTGATGATTACAAAGCATTTGAGGGGGTTACTAATGATTTTGGCTTGGAAAAAGATTGATTGTATTTCAGGAGCAAAATCATAATTTTATCAAGTTTTGATTCGGAAGCCTCAAGAGCAAGAACATAAGATTTATAATCTATTGGAGGTAATTTTTATATTTTTGAATATGTATTTTAAAAAAAAATTATATTTATATATTTGAGTCGATCCCATGAGTCGACTCATGGCAAAAGGAGCTGAACGGCATGCTGAATTCTTTGACTGGCACACTCCATGAGTTGACCCCATAAGTTGACCCCTAAGCATGAGTCGATCCTATGAGTCGACCTCTGCTGCTGTGTAGGCCAAAATTACAGAACAGTCATTTTCTATTCTGTGCCACAGAAGTCGATCCCATGAGTCAACTCATGAGCATGAGTCGATCCCTATGACGAAAAAATTTCGCAACGGTTAGTTTTCAGCTCGTTTTGGCTGTATGTAATGCCCATTTAATGTGCTCCAACGGTACTATTTTAGTCCAGATTACTCTCCACCATTATTTGAAGTTATAAAAGGCACTTAAAGGAGAGAATCAATAAGGTTTTGAAAAGGTTCTTCAAGCATTCATTTCAATCCTAAGCAAGAGCCCTTTTAAAAGTTCAAGAAGCTTTTATTTCAAGTTCACCAATCCCTCAAGAGCTCATTCAAGTCTTCAACCACCTTGAGAAAAATCAGAAAAGCTTCGTTCTTATTGTGTAAAGTGTATTTAAAGCTTTATTTGCTCATTAAAGGAGCTACATCTGTATTTCTGTGTGATTAACTACTATACTCTATTTTGAGTTAATATTTTGTTTTGAAAGGGTTCCAAAATATGGAAAGATTGATCCGAACTTTGAATCGAATTATATTGGATTAGTTTGTACCCAAAAAATAAGTATTCTAGCTTAAAATAGCTAGAGTCGGAGATTCCGATGTTGTATTCGGATTGAATACGGTTTAGTAGATTTGAATTTTCAAGTAGGAGCTTGGAGAGTGGACATAGGTGCAAGATTAGCATCGAACCACTATAAATCTTCTTGTTTGTGTTGTGCTTATTTGCTCTCCTTTTAAATTTTCTTATCTTCTTGTATCATTGCATCCAGCTTCTACACCTTGCATAAATTTCACTCTCCATATTTATCCTACTTATTGTTATAAAATCTTCATAGTTGTAAAGTAATTTTAAATTTTTAGAAACTCAATTCATCCTCCCTCCTCTTGGGTTGCATAGCTGGGCAATAACCAGTACGATGAATACCATGCTTTCAAGCTATAATAATGCCACCTAACAACCCTTCAACAAAATAGCAAAATTCTTTGTGCACCGCGGACGGTGTAAAAAATCTGATGTGGAGTACACCGTCTTATCCGATTGGTCCACGTAGTCACTACTTTCCAACATGTATTTAATGCCTGCAGGTAGGCTTTTTCGTTTAAAAATTTTGTATCATAAAAATGCTCCTATCTTTTAAAAAATTATGATATTCTATGTTCATATTATGACATCCTATATCCATGATATGTACAGGATGTCATAATTTTTTTCTAAATAATAAGGATATTTTCGTCATTCAAAATTTTTGAATGAAAAAGTCGACTTGCAAACATTAAATGCGGGTTGAAAAATGGTTGAACAAAAAATACCGCTCTCATATTATGATATCTTAGGCCATTTTATGACATCTTGAGTTATATTACGCCACATGATATCATAATTTTTTTCAAAAGATAGGGGTATTTTCATCCTACAAAACTTTTAAATGAAAAAACTGACCTGCAGGCATTAAATACACATTGAAAAGTGGTGACTATTTGGACCAATCAAATGAGGTGATGCACTCTACATTGAATTTTTTACACCACTCACAGTGTACAAAGAATTTCTCCACCAAAATATTTCTGCATTCCCATAACTAATTCATAAGAAATTCTTATGTCCAAAAGTTAGCAAATGTCGGGATTATATCTTCTTACGAGTCTCTCTTAATATCATATATATATATATATATATATATATTACTTTATGGAGGAGCGTAGATTGTTGCCAACTTAGCAGCTCAAATGAGTTTGGTTGTGTCACTAGACAGAAAAGCATTGAAAACCTCCATCGATTTAAGAAAGCCCCCTACAAAACATCACGATCTGAACCCCCGTGGCTTTATGCGAGCATCAACGAACCCTAGCCACCGTCCAAGCTTCCCTATTCGGCCACTCCAAGCTAGTGATTGTGCGAGAGCACCAGCAACCATCATTATCTAAATAATAATCATTAGAGTATCGTCACAAAAGACTGCCTCGATCTGATGGCCCTAAATATATTGATTATTAAACTTCGATTTCGATGACCATGAATGACCGCATGATGATCCGATAGATAAAGACCACTGATGGATCTAAAAATTTACAGCAATGATCTTGATGATATTTGTAGTTATTATCAAAATTTTACTTCAATTGGAGAACATTATCATGATCAATTTAGCATGGGATGATTTGAGATATTAAATGAAAATTGAGTGATCAAAAGGCCAAATAGTATTCGATTATAATGCGATTATCATGATCAATTTAGCACGAGATTATTTGGACTATTAAATAAAAATTGAGTGATCAAAAGGCCAAACAGTATTTGATTATAATATGATTTTTTAGATAAATGATGTTTGCTACTATTTTGATCATTTATACAATGATGATCATAAAATTTAAAGTGCGCATATATAAACGATCCAAAACTATATATCTCTTGATACTCATTCTTAAAGTCCTTAAGTAATTATACTTATACTTTTATAAGATCTACTTAATATGGATGATTCATATACGTACGGTTTGAATTTTATGATCACTATCATATAAATGATTAAAATAGTAGCAAAGATCATTTATCTAAAAGTCATCTTAATCAAACACCATTTGATCTTTTGATCATTTATTTTTTATTTAACAATCAAAATTATTTCATGCTAAATTGATCATGATAATGATGTCTGATTCAAGTAAAATTTTGATAGTGTGCTATAAATATCATCAAAATCATCGTTATAAATTTTCAAATCCATTGGTGGTTTCTATCTATCAGATCATCATATGATCATTTATAATTGTTGAAATCAAATTTTATTGATCGACATAGCTAGGACTATCGGATCGAGGTAATTTTTTGTAATGATACTCTAACGATAATTATTTAAATAATGAACGATGAAGATCTGCTTTAAATTCTAAAATTATACCATATTTAGATAATTTTTTAGGGATGGAGTCATGGTTATTAGCGATAGATTTTAGCGACGATAAATATGCCGTCGCTAATATCTTTATCGATGGTATTAATGATGGCATGTTTGCCATCACCAATAGTCTGTCATATAAACCACCATGGGGAAAAAATTTTTTGCTCATTCGCTCATTCTCTCCCGTTCCTGCCCCTCATCCTCTTCTTGCTAGCACTCTCAGCCCCCCAACCCCCCTTTCCTCCCATCTCTTTGGTGTCTCATGGCCGTTCCAACACCATCGGCCCCATCCCCGCAGCAGCCCGACCCCAAGTTGGCCCCTGCCCCAGTCGGCCCCATGGCCCCTACCTTGGCTCGACCCCAAGCCGACCCCACTAGCCCCACGGCCCTTGCCCCAGCCTTGCGGGTCCTTGCCCGCCGCCCCTAGCCCACGGCCCTGCCCCGCCAGCTCCTGAGCCCCCACCTCCACCCCGACATCTCCGACACGACCCCATGGTCGCCCCGAGCCCCCGTCTACCGGATCTCAAGCCCCTCGGTCGCCTCCCATCTCCCCAAGCCTCGATCGCATCCCCGAGCCCCTAACCCACCTCCCTCCGACTGCCTCCAATCCCCTCTTTCCCCCACAGCTGGATCCAGCTTCCTCGAGCCATTGATCGCCTCCCTAAGCCTCAAGACCTCGGCCCGCCTCCCCTTGGCCACCCATCCTGAGCCTCGAGCCCCCGACCGCCTCCTTGAGCTCCCAGCCCCCTCCCCCAGCCACCTCCTCGAGCCCCCGTCAGTCAGATCCTGAGCTCCTTGGCCGCCTCCCACCTTTTCGAGCCCTGGTTGTCTCTTCGAGCCCTCGGCCCACCTCCATCCGATCGGATCGTCGATTATTAGTATATGATGGTTTAATCTTTTGGATATTTATTTCTGGTTGTTTCTTAATATTTTGTTTGGTGGTTTATTGTTGTCTAGGTGTTAACATATAGAGTGGAGAATTATCGTGATAATATGATTGGATTGCAGTCAAATGAGTAATTGGGTAATTCCATACTGCCCATTCATGTATCATGATTTTAAAAATCTAATGTAGTATTTTATTTTTAAACTTTCATTATTCACATGTATAAGTTTTTATCTTTTATTTTTTTATTCATTAGGTAGTTTCACGTGCACACTGTCTTCTTTATGTTATCAAACCTTGTTTTGTACCCAAGGGCTTAGATTAATGTTTACTTGTCCATGATTCTGAAAACAATTCTCATGCTTGTAGATTAACCGAGTTGGGTACATGCATTCAAGGGCCTAGTCGTAAAGCAAATCAGGTATATTATTATATTACCCTAGCTCTACTTTCTTAGCGTTTAAGAATATGAATTATATTTGTTGGTTTGATGGTACAGCAGAACTTGTATCCTTTTGTGAATAAGTTAGTGTTAAGATTTTGATTCATCCTACTTAATCATAGATTGATGTTGCTAAACAATAAATTTTCACTGGTTATGTATTGATATCTTCTATTTTCTAAACCTAAATGCCTTGATATTAATTTTTGCATGTCCAATTTGATTGATTCGCTAATATTAATTAATGTCGGTTGCATCTTGGACCACTTATCATATATGATAAACAGAATAAGAAAGAATATTGGATTGCTTGAAATAATTTGTGAATGCAAGGTTGGAAATTCTTGTATAGTCAAATTTTTTAAAAAAAATTTTGCATCTCCAAAAAAAATTTATTTTTACAGGATTTACTTTTTGACAATGAGCCCACAATTTTATTTGATATTTCCTTGCCTTGACCTCAGATGACATAAATAAAATAAATAAAAAAATATAGCTAGTCAAGAATATGATGTATCTATTCTTGCAAGATTAGATCTATTTTAGAATTTTTCTTAATAAAAAATAATAATTTTAATCATTTGAAATTAGAAAAGACATCAAAAAGTTTTCTCAGTCATTGCCACTACATGCATGCTTTTTTATTAACTTTAAGCAAGCAGTGCCCTCATTTAATGACTAGCTTCCGGTTGTTCATTCTAATACTTGGATAATTTTTATATCTTAATAATGGTCTAAATTTTTGTCCAGCATAATTTATGGAGCAAATCAGCTCACTATAATTCAGTGAACAAAGTAATAAATGCACTGTGAAATCAAAATATAAAAGTGCCATCGATCGCCTTAAAATATTTAAAAATTTTGCATGTTTCACTTCTTTCTTTAACACTTGCTTATTTGTACCCCTTCCTCTTGGCTATCCTTATGATCTTTCAGCCATTTTACTTCAATATGAATATGGACAATAGTTTGTTTTGATCTGTTTCATATTCCAATGACTTAACAGGCATCCACTATTAACAGCTATGCTCATTTAGTTTTCTATAAAAAATTATGTTAAATAATTTAGATTTTTAATATAATATAATAAATTTTTTATTTATAATTATGTTAAATAATTATTATTTTATTTATAATAGATTTTAAAAAATAATTTTAAAATAAATTTTAAAATATTTAATTATAATTTTAAAAAAATAAAAATTATTGATGATTGTATTAGTGACGGTGATGTGGTCACTAATAATTTTTTTAAAAAAATAAAAAATTATTAGCGATGGCATTAACGATGGCCTACCATCGTTAACAACTATGCTCATTTAGTTTCCTATAAGAAATTATGTTAAATAATTTAGATTTTTAATATAATATAATTATTTTTTATTTATAATTATATTAAATAATTATTATTTTATTTATAATAAATTTTAAAAAATAATTATAAAATAAGTTTTAATATATTTAATTATAATTTTTAAAAAAAAAAAAAACTATTAGTGATGGTATTAACGACGGCGATGCTGTCGCTAATAGTTTTTTAAAAAAATAAAAAACTATTAGCGATGGCATTATCGATGGCCTACCATTGCTAATAATTTTTTAAAAATTATAATTAAAAAAATAAAAAATTATCAGCGATGGTAGACCATCATTGATACCGTGCTAATATTTTTTAAAATTATAATTAAAAGAATAAAAAATTATTAGCGACGGCATCCATAGCTAATTATTATTATTAGCGATGGTAAAATCGTTATTGCTAATAATGGCAATTAGCGATTAGGATATTTTCGTTGGATTTTTAGCAATAGCAAGCCATCGCTAATAGCATTAGCGACAGTAAACTAATTATTAGCAATGGTAATTAGCCGTTTCTTATGGTGGGTGGTGGCGTTGGAGCTGAGGGAGAGGAGGGACGGTTGTCGATGCTCATGTGAAGCCGTGGGGGCTCGGGTTCGCCAGGGTCGGAGGAGGGAACAAGAGGGGACGCGACGGAAAAGGCCACGAATGGGAGGGGAGGGGGTTGGTGGCGTCAGAGCCAAGGGAGAGGAGGGGAGAGGGTTTGGTGGTCACGTGGAATCGGATGCAGTATAGACGGCGGTGGGGCATGGTCGGGTTGGTAGCGCCGGAGCTAGGGAAGGAGAGAGGCGGTCACCGATGCTCGCATGGAGCCATGGGGGATCGGAATCGTCGAGACTGAGGGAGGGAACAGGAGGAAATAGTGATGAGGCGGGGCTGTTGAAGGGATAGAAGGGGGGTTGGTGGTGTTGGAGCTAAAGGACGCAGTGAGGGTGGGGGGGTAGATGGTGGGAGGAAAGAAAGGGAAAGAAAAAAAAGAAAAAGAAATATTTGAAGAGAAGAGCAAAAAAGAAAAAAATATTATTATTTTATTACTAAATTATAATTTAAAATATTATTTTCCTCAGATATTGATTTAAAAAAAATATTTGGGGAGGGAGAGAAAAAAAGTAAAAAGTAAAAAAAAATATTATTATTTTATTATTAATAATAATTTTGAAGTAAAAAAATATTATAAAATAATAATAAAAATATTATTTTTTAAAAATATTATTTTAAAAATACTATTATTTATAATAACATATTATTTTTAAAAAAATTATTTCAAAAAATTAATAATAAAATATTATTTAAAAAATATTTTTTTAAAAATAATAATAAATATATTATTTTTAAAATATTTATTTATTATTAGTAATAATTTGAATAATAACAAGAACACAACAACATCAAAAAAATTTATTTTTGTGCATCTGGTGCGGACGGTGATGGGGAGGGGCCATAGTGGGGGCAGCAACGATGGCCATGACGTGGGTCTTACGTTGTGAGGGCGGGGGCGATGGGAGGAAGAGAAAAGAAGAAAAAAAAAAAATATTCGAAAAAAAAAATATTATTGTTTTATTATTAATAATGATTTGAATCAAAAATATTAATGTTTAAAATAATAATAAAATATTATTTTTTTAAAAAATTATTTTTAAAAAAATTATTTTTAAAAAATTATTTTAATTATTAATTTAAAAATATTATTTATATAGTAACATATTATTTTTAAAAAATTAATAATAAAATATTATTTTAAAAAATTTATATTTTAAAATAATAATAAAAATATTATTTTTTAAATATTAATTTATTATTAATAATAATATGAATAATAATATTTAAAAAATAAATTATTTTTATTTATTCGATCTCGCGCGATATGCGGTCCTGGGCCAGTTATTTATAAAAGATGGCTTAATCACCCTCCTCTTCCTCACTTGCAGGTTGTACGGTTCTCCACTCGTGGTCAAGGCATGTTATTGGTTGCCTTTGGGTTAATAGTTTGGGCTTCCTCAAGGACGAGCACTTTGGGTTCTGACCGAACAGGTGATGGGCTTCCATCATAAATGATGTCAGGTATTATTTATCTCTTTGAAAAATAATAGCTCCATGTGATCTACTTGAAGGCAGGCAATTTCCTCGTCAGCAACCTCCGATGTTTCCTATCTGTACTTCCATCTTCCTAGCCCGTGTTTTCTTTCGGTGACGTCCATATTTTCCTCTGTATTGTCATTCAGATTCCTCTATTCTTGAGACGGGTGGGGTTGCGAGGAAGAAGGATCCAAATGTGCCATCGATGTAGCTGCAAATAGCTTGTTTGTGTTGATATCTTTTCCGGCTCCTCCATCTTCATCCAATCAATCCCCAAAGGCTTGGCTATCTCAATCTCGGCCGAAGTATCCAAGCAACCCTCTGGACTTGCTTCTATTCTTGTTGTGCCTCAATTAATCCAGTTTTAGCATAACAAAAGTTATAAAAGACCGTCCAAAGGATATTTTTAAGAAATATTATTTTCAAAATAAATTTTGATAAAAATATCAAGAATGACAAAAATGGTACCGACTTCATCATACGAGACCATAATGTCAGGTTGCTAGCGGCGGAGGGCTCCTATCTCTTTAAGCTTTCTATCCTGAAAATTGAGCTTTGTACTGTTTGAGCGGGCATCCTCTATACTAGATAGGAGCTACGGAGGGAAGATTTTTTTTAAAGAAGATTCTGCGATCATCGTTGACTGGATTCGAGATAATACGAAACAACTGGAGACCCATCCTCTCCTTCATGACATCTGGATCTTCCTTTATAGTTTTGTCATAGTGTCTATTCAACACATCTTCTGAGAGACAAACAATATCGTAGATTGGATCGCATCTTACATTGTAAGCATATTATAGACGGAATTTGGCGTCAAGGTCAATTTATTTACGAGTCGTGCAAGATCTTTTATTTTCTCATTTAATGGGATGTTTGTACATTAAAATGGTGACCGTCCACTTGTATCAAATAATAAAAAAAATACTTATTTTTAAATTTTTTATAAACTTATTTTAGGCAAGCTTTTTAACCGGACAATCCTTCAAGGTTGTAAGAAAAATTAAGAGGAAATAGTGCATCCATCTCCTCTCCATGTTCTCTCCCTCTATACACATTCAGTTTGCTTTGAATCACCCCTTAACACACCCGCATAAAAGTCTAACCTTAATCCATCTCTTGCCAAATGCCAATTGACTTAGATAAATTTTTTCAAAAAGTTTCACATGAACCTTCTGCGCCTCCATAACTATTCTTACCATATAGGATAAATGACTTGTTTGGGAGCGAGGGGTAATTTCTAAAAATTAGAGAAGATCCTTTTATTTCATTGGAGTTTTAAGAGAGAATTTTTTTCAGAAAGTTTCACAGGAATCTCCTGGGACTCCATGATCGTTCCTATCATATAGGACAAAGGTCTCGTTTGGTTCACGTGAAGTAGAGAGAGAGATAATTTTTGGAAAGTGGAGTGGAGTCTTCTTATTTACTTGGAGTTCTTAAGAGATAATTTTTTCAGAACGTTTCATGGGAATCTTCTGAGACTCCGTAACTGTTCCTACCATACAAGACAAAGGACTCGCTTGATTCATGAAAAACGAAGGGAGGAGAGGTAATTCTTGTAAAATAGAGAAGAATCTTTTATTTAATTGGAGTTTTAAGAGAAAAAAAATTAAAAATTATTTTTTATGAAAAGGTGCTTCTAATGTTTCATAGAAATAGAAACTGATGGAAAGATAGTTTTTGAGATTTTTTATGGGATGAGAGTGATGATTTATTTTTTTTTAATTATATTTTTAAAATTTATGATTGAAATTTTATAAAATATCATGGTTAGAATGAAATACTGAACAGTGATATTAATATATTATTTATATTGATATTAATAAATTTATTATATTAAAATATTAATATTATATTAATATAATATATATTAATATTATTAATTTAATAAATTATTATGATCTAATATTATATTATAATATATTAATATTATATTTTATTAATATAATATAATATTATTATTTATATAAAATTTGAGAGTAAAAAAAATATGTTATATTCATTAGACTATAAATCACTGTACAATAAGTATTTTTTTATTAAAAAAAATTAAATATTTTAAAATTATTTTTTTAAAAAATAATTTTTTTAAAAAAATTATAAATTTATTTTTTCGAAAGAAAAATTTTTCACGGATCAAACGAGTCCAAAATATTTAAATTCATCCCCTAATAATTTTTAATTCACCAAATTTATGTGCATGAGTTAAACGGCCCAAATCTTGTCCGAAATCCTGCGACGGGCCACGTGACAAAAGACCATTGCTCCTCTTGCGGGGCCACTATCTAAATGACCAATGACAAAGGACCATTTTTCTTTTTTGTTTGTTGGCTCCCTCCAAAGCGCCAAAGCCACCTTCGGAGAAGAACCGCAAGACCCCAAAAAAAACTTTAAAAAGAGCCGCCTCCGAGCGTAGGACCAAAGCCCGCAAGAAAGGGGAGAACTGGAGTAAAAAAGAGCGACGCAACGAAGAACGAAACAGAGGGTATGCGAAGCACCGTACCGTCGCCGCTCCTCGACGGCGGCGGAGGCGACGAGACCGCCGGAAGGACTTGGTATCCTCTGTCTACTGGTGGCGGTCCCTCGCCGAGTTTGACGACCGTGGGCGGCCGGAGGCCTTCTCCTCCACGGCTTCCGCCGGTCTGACTCCGAGGCTCCGGGTCGTGAGGGAGCTGGAAGGCTAGCGGTGTTGGCGCACGAGTCGCTCGACAATTTGCGGCACAAGCTGCTTACTTATAGAGCAGGGGATCTCTGGTTCCCCGCCGGCGGGATCCCGAAGCAGGAGACCGACATTCCGCCGGTCATAACGATATTGCTTCTTGGCTTTGTGGGGTCGGGGAAGAGTTCGCTGATTAATCTCATGTACTCCGTCTTTGGTCGCTCTGGCTTCGTCCCCTTTGCCCACACAGCCTCTCGTGCCGGTACTTCTCTTCTGAAAAAACCAATAACAAAAACAAAAGTCTCACGAAGATTTGACTTTTCGAAGTGGGTTAGCTTGGTTGTTGTTATTGATTTTTTTTTTTCCCCCGTCTTATCTAGTCGCTTTTCTCTGGATTTGAAGCCAAAAGTTTCGATTTTTCGAGACATTTATAGCGGAAACTTCTTCAATTGGTCTTTTTTTTTTTTTTTCCTTTGTTCCATTGAATTCTCGGAATCACAGGAAAGGACGGAAGGACGCAGTACTTGGAGGAGCACAGCGTTTCGAGATCGATGCGGAATGGTTTCTGCGTGTTCGACTCCAGAGGGCTCGACTACGATCGGGTGGCGGAGGGTCTCGTCGAGGTGGCCGAGTGGATGGAGCACGGCGTCCGCCACCGACAGCCTTGCCGCGGCGCCGCCCTACCGGAACCCGCCTTCGCCGTTCCCTCCTTAGCCTCCTCCTCCGCCACCGCCACCGCCAAGCGGTTCGTCCGTCGACAGGTCAACTGCGCCATGGTCGTTGTCGACCTCTTGGAGCTCCACCGCTCCCTCGTCTCCGGCGACCTCCGGCCGCTCGAGGCCACCCGGGAGCTCTTCCATTCCCCCTCCATCAATAACTATGGTAGTGAGTTCCCCTCTCTCTCTCTCTCTCTCTGAAATAATAATTATCTAGATATGTAATATTGTAGTAGTCCTTTTATTTATTTTTTTTGTTCCTCATGATATTTCGTATGTAGATTGTAGACTGTAATAGAAATAAATCGTTGCATTGCTATAAAATTCACGATTTGTGTGAAAACAATCTATTCATAGCTAAATTTGGTAAAAGAATTTACATTTAATAGGACAAACGTGGCAGCTGTTAGTTCTTCTTTGATGGTAATTAGTGGTGGTGGGGGGAGGTTGGAATTGGCTATTGTAATAACCACTATTTTAGCTACTCTAGCTAATATAGAATGAATAATAATAATTAATAAAAGGTTATTTATTTATTTTGCTGAAATCACAACTCATTGATTATTTACTATATCTAGCTTTTGAATTTAAATTTAAAAAATACAAATAGTGAAAATTTGTTAGCTTGTTTACTTTCTACTAGAGCATCAAAACAAAGTAACATTAAGTAACGACTGTTGTCTTAAAACTTCTGTTTGTAAATATCTCACATTATTGCAGACTGAAGTCTTTCTTAAGATTCTTGTCCCTTCAAGATATTTATTAGCAAGATATGCTTTGGAAAACATATATAATTCTTCTTGGTCTCCCTCTCCTCTATCTTTTAAACTATCGTTGAAAAGCAGAGGCAACATAGATCATGTATGAAGGAAAATTAATTGAATGAAATCAGCCTGAGGGCTTTCCACAAAAAAGAGGCCTCAAAATGCTAAAAGTGGTTATAACATCATAACACATTATTTTAAAACTTGATGAAGACCTTGACTTAATGCTTGAATTCTTCTTCTTCGTCAGCAGATGAGAACCCCATCTTGGTGCTGACGCACGGGGATGAGCTCACAGCGGAGGAGCGGATCGAAACACGGGTGCGGGCGTGCGACTACATGGGTGTCCCGGAGACGGCCGGGGTCTACGACGTGGTCTGTGTTAACGAGCACGGGTTGCTGGCAGACGAGATGGATCCCGTCACCGCCTACGCTGTGGCCGAGGCCGTCTACCGGGGCCTCCTGCTGGCCGACCGGGGCCACCCGCCCAAGCCCATCATCAGGGACTGGCTCATCTTGGTCCTCTCGCGGTCCATGTGTACCCTCTCGGCGGTCTTTGCCTTCCTCTCTGCTTGTTGTTCCAAGATTGCAAAGGCCTGCAATGAAAAATGAGATGGAGGTGGCTCGGGATGTCTAACCAGGGATGCACTTGGGCTGGCTTTATCTATATCATAGCTCAACCGAGTCTATTGTTTCGATCAAGTCGATCCGGTCAGAGACTTCTAGCCCAATGCAACCCTAATTTCACTTGGATTCAAAAATGTTGGGTTGATTCATGCTCACCACATCATTATGCTATGATGTGCCAATGCAAGATGTTTGATGAATAATTTCTAAAGAATAAAGATAAGTTTGCAATTGATGGTTCACAAATTTCATCTCATTATCATTCCTAACCATTTTAATTTTACGAGAAAATTGATTGTTTACTAGAGCAATTAGTTTTTTAAATAAATAAAATATTTTATTTTTGAACCGCATTAGAAAAATTCATATGCAACGTGAAAAATCATGCATAATTATTAAGAAATAATGTGCACCGGTATAAGATGGAATACAGTAACCTCCCTAAATATCTATATAAATAAGTTCAAAAATAGTGAAAGTAACAAAAATACTTGTAGGAAAAGGAACTCTAGTCTGTTTAGCTAAAAAATAAATGGTACAAAAATTTATTTTATTTTAAAAAATAGAAAGAAGAATAGAAATATCTGGAGCTTTAACCTTTTAATCTCCGTATGGATGGATGATCCAATCAATTATGCCAAAAACTTAATTGGGTACAATAAGTTGTAAAAATAGGAGAAACTGGACCCTTGTTGTAGTAGAAACCATTCTCTTTTTTTCCCAGATCAAGCAACTTCTTTGTTGACAAGTCTTGGAAAACATAGAAGTTAGAAAAAAAGATGGCAATGCAATTATGTGTTTTAGTGAATCTACTAATGGATAATAAATTTAAATTAAAAATGGGAACGTGAAGAACATCTTTAAAAGGGGACAATTTTACCATCCTTTTTTGAGTTATTTGAACTATATTTCCAGTAGATAATTTAATCGATTGAGAAATTGGTAAGGTTTGAGTGATATAAAAAAATTAGAGTCAGAGATAATATAGCTAGAAGCACCTGTGTTAATTATCCATGTCACAGGACTTAGGTTGTGAGTTGAAAGCAATGTCTATCATATTAGTAGAAGTTATGGTCTTATCAGTATTCAATATTGATAGCAATTGGACATACTACTTTGGCATGAGCTGGGGCATAATTGATGGGCTAAGAGGATTTTCATTGTTGGCAGTATGATTTGCAGAAGGCACATAAGCTTTGGTTCCTTCATGGCGGTTCGGATAGCCATATAGTTTATATCAAGTGCCATGCATGTGACCAAGATTCTTGTAATAATCATAGTGTATTTGTCCTCACTCACTACAACCTCCACGGCTATGACCTCGATAAATGGAATGATCAGAATCATACTTATCAAAATGCGAAGCAGCTATGATAGCACCTTCAAGAGTCTGCATCAATTTTACTTATAGTGCTTTTTATTTTTTTCTCTTGTAAAATTAGAGAAAAAATTTTATTTACTGTAGGTAAAGGCTCTATGGTAAGTATCTGGCTTCAAACCATTGAAAAGAATCATTAAGGCCCATAAGAAATTGAAAAACCCTTTCATCTTGGAAAATCTAGTTCAACTCTTTCATTACACCACAGATACAAATAGGAAGTGGACATAGATCATTGATTTTATTCCAATATATTTTGAGTATGGTATAATAAGAAGCAATAAAAGATTGATCTTAAATATGCATTGAGATATCTCGCTTAATATGATAAATTTGAGTAGTCTAACTGTGAGAAAAAAACTCCTATAGATCTTTTCATACGTCCTTTGCAATTTCAAAATAGACTATGCTACTCAAAAGGTCTTTATGGACTATATTCCAAATCCAAGAAAGCACCATGATGTTGTAATGCTGTCATGCATCAAGCATTATCGGACTTTTATCAGGCTTCTTAAGCAAGCAATCAATAAAGCCAATTTTATTTTTGGCCAGGAAAGCTGTCTTCATGCATGCCTTTATAAAGGATAATTATCACTAGTAAGGACTTGAGAGATCAGGACTATGCTTGGGTTATCCAAGTGATGGAGAAAGAATGGAGATATCGCATCAACACTTGGATCAGAAATAACAGTAGAAGAAGGCATGACTGTTAGATAGAGAATAAAGGACCAAAGAAAATAAATTCTAAGAGGATGACGGAAGAATAAGAAAGAGGGGTTGATTGATCAAGAAAATCTACTTTAATACCTTGAAAAAAAAGGTGGATTGGAAAAGAGATTTGAATTGCTTGTCATGTTCATGGCACTAGCATGATTTATATACAAATTGAACCCTTTGACTTTAGGAATCAACTATGATAGAATACAATAATATAGTAGAATACAACAATAAAATCTCACGATTATGAGAAAGATACTAGAGATATGATATAGTATAATACAATAACAAAATCCCAAGATTTGATACATATACTAAATGTCAATATGACTGTTGGGGGAAATTTCGCCTGGGTTGATGATATGAAAAGACCCAGGACCCAAGATATTCAAGTATAGTAGGCCCATCTGCTGAAGTTTTTACCGACTCATAGTCGACCATAACCCCTGTCGAGCTAGCCCTCATCAACTGTCTGATCGGCGCTTCACATCTTGAGCAGACGGAAGCCAGCCAACTACCATTCGGCGACTCTCATGCATCATTGCCGATATCTCCTCATCAACCGACCCCTATGGCTCAGGTCGATGAATCGACGGTGCGCGCGAATGGTCAGATTAGCTTGATTAGAAAATGGTTGCGATCAAACATATCTGACCGACTTACCTCTCTCTTCCGAGTAGGCCTCTAGCCCATGACTTCCTTACCCAAAAGTAGAACAAAGAGACCGATTATTGATCGTCGCCGACCAATTCTTATCTCGGCAACATCCAGTTGGTAGCTCAATTCAAAATTCAAGCGCCTGTTAGACAACAACTGTCACAAAATTGATAAGGCAACCATGACAGCCACATCCCAAAAATCTCGAGCAATAGTCTCACCACCATGTGCAAATCGTATCCTAATCGAGCAGGATTGTGCCAACTAACCTATTAACTGAAGCTTCAACCCTCCACTTATAAAGGAGGCTCAAAAATGATCCTAAAAAAGGTATGCCATTATTCTACCTCTTATGCTCCTCCATCTGTTGAATGAGAGTTCTAACTTAAATGACGGAGAGTCCTCACCGAAGCAACCCTCGATCAAAACTTTTGTGCAGGTCACACCCCCGAAAGGCCCACTTCACCATCTACTCCAGCATTCCGATACCGTACGAGTTTTCATACTAATAGATTGACACTAGAGGAAGGGTCTCTAATCCATTTGAAGGAGGGCAAATCGAGAACAGCAAACAATTATGCCATCAAAAAGAGTTTCATCCCGCCACAACAATGCTACTGCCTCAGGCCAGTGGAGAGCCAAGCCAACAATCGAGTGTAGCCACCAGTGGCAGAAACTCCGCATGCCCAACCAGTGTTGGTCATAGCAGATCAATTTAACCAACTCTTCTAGTAGGTCCAGACTTTGACTGTCGCCATCTAGACGATTCAGATTGTCCCTGCACCCCAGCAGGCGATGCCGCAACCTGATTAGACTTGCCCTATACCTTCTTCGACGGCACCACTATCGAATCTAGCTTCATAGCCACTGCCACCACCAAAACAACCGTGGGCTTCTCTACAAAGTTCGGGGAGGAGGAAGACCACTAGAGCCGCCCCAGAACTCTAGAACCAAAAAGGCGACAATCTTCGAGTCTTCGATCAGGACATGATTCAACCTCCAATCGGTGATCCCCTCAGCACTTCGAGGCCAATATTGTTCAAGACCCCATGCTCGAGCGACGACTTCAAAAACTTGATCAATGGATCGATGCGATCTACAATACATCCTCAACACCATATGATGGGTTCAACAGTGACCCGCCCTTCGATTCAAGGATCATACAGGAGCCACTTTCTGGGCACTTTAAGTTTTCACAATTTGAAATCTATGACAGGATTGTCGATCCCGTTGACCATCTTGAGACCTTTAGGACAACAATGCTCCTCCATGGAGCAACCAACATCATTCTTTGTCGAGCTTTCCCCACTACTCTAAATGGGGTGGTCCAACACTGGTATTCTAATTTAAAGCTGACCTTGATCTACTCGTTTGAGGAGTTGATCTTTTGTCAATCACTTTGTCAATAGCTGATGACAGCAAAAGCGGTCTGACTATCTCTACACCATTAGATAGAAAGAGGGTGAGTCGATCCGAGCTTTCATCAGCTGCTTTAATACGGCCATCTTGAAAATCCATGACTTGGATCAATCAGTTGCGATGTCCGTGATGATGAGCAGACTTTTGAAGAATGACCTTAAGAAGTAGTTGGTGAAGACCTATCCTCGAAATTATCTTGATATGTTGACTTGAGCAGAGAAGTACGTCCGCACAAAGGAAGTCTTCACGGGAGATAAAGCCCCCACTGGCTTTGCAGTGAGGGGAAGCATAATAAAGAGTGCTCCCCGAGGCGGGAGGAGAGAACCCGATAGTGCTCTGGGTCTCCACCTCGAAAGTTGAAAAATAAAATTCCTCCTCAGAATCGTTGACCTCAATACCCTTAGAGAAGGGATTGGTGCACCTCACTGTCGAGGAGATATAATAACTACACCCTGCTGAATGTTTTGAGAACTCAAGTACTGATGAAAATCAGAAGATAGCTCTCAAAGCTAGAGGTGTAAAAAATTTTGATTAAACCACCTAAACCATCCAACCCGATTCGAATGGAACCAAATATGATGGTTTGGTGGTTTAACTGATTTGGTTCGATTGAATAAAATAGAAAAATTAATATTTTCATTTGATATTAATTTATTAATTTATATGATCCATTGAAATCGAATCGAACCAACAAATCGAATTTAAATTACCATCATTTTATATATTTATATGTACACCTATGTTATATGCTTCATATATTTATATATACACTTATGTTATGTGTATATTCAAAGTTGGGCCATGTACATTATATGAATTAAGAATCTAAAATATTGATTTGGCCCTATTTCGATTGATCAACCCACTTAAATTGAAAAACTGTTCAAACCATTCAAATACTTGAAAAAGTTACATAAACAAATCGAATCGATACAAATCAAACCAAAGAAACTGATTGTGTTTAGTCAAATATTTGATTTTAAGAATCTCTTAAATCAAAATATTGATTTGGTTTGAAAAATTATTTAAAATCGAATCGATCAAACTGTTTTCAGCCCTATCCAGAGTCGAGGAGGCTACAGACATTTTTAAATTAAAAAAATTTTAAATAAATACTGTCTGCACCATCAAGATCATGATCATGATACCGAAGAGTGTATTCAACTCCAAGATGAGATCAAAGCTTCATCAGGCATGGATATCTCAATCGGTTCATCTGATGGAGATGAGAGCAGCAGGAAGAGCAGCGGAGGTCCCCTCAGTCGATAGAGCAATCACAGTCGGTGAGGTTATGGGAAGACCAACCCCTAGCTGGTATGATAAGCACCATCACTGGAGAGCAGCATAGTGAAGGAGCCTTTGATCGGCTTTAAAAATAAAAGATTATCTTTGATCGGCTTAGTCAGTTGAAAGAGCCTTTGATCGGCTTTAAAAATAAAAAATGACCTTTGATCAGCTTAATTAGTTGAAAAAGCTTTTGATCGACTTTAAAAATAAAAAAAAAAATTTGATCGACTGAGTCAGTTGAAGGAACCTTTGATCGACTTTAAAGATAAATGATGGTTTTTTATCGCTTTAGTCAGTTGAAGGAACCTTTGATCGATTTTAAAAATAAAAGATAATCTTTGATCGATTTAGTCAGTTGAAGGAGCTTTTGATTGGCTTCAAAAATAAAAGATGATCTTTGATCGGCATAGTCAGTTGAAGTAATTTTTGATCGATTTTAAAAATAAAAGACGATCTTTGATCAGCTTAGTCAGTGGAAGGAGCCTTTGATCGACTTTAAAGATAAAAGATAATCTTTGATTGGCTTAATCAGTTGAAGAAGCCTTTGATCGGTTTTAAAAATAAAAGATGATCTTTGATCGGCTTAGTCAGTTGAAGGAGCCTTTGATCGGCTTTAAAAATAAAAGATAATTTTTGATCGGCTTAGTCAGTTGAAGGAGCCTTTGATCGACTTTAAAGATAAAAGACGGTCTTTGATCGGCTTAATCAGTTAAAAAAAATTTTGATCAATTTTAAAAATAAAAGATGATCTTTGATCGGCTTAGTCAGTTGAAAGAGCCTTTGATCAGCTTTAAAGAAAAAAGATGGCTTTTGATCAGCTTAGTCAGTTGAAGGAGTCTTTCATCGATTTTAAAAATAAAAGACGACCTTTGATCAGCTTAGTCAATTGAAGGAACCTTTGATCAGCTTTAAAAATAAAAGACAGTCTTTGATCGACTTAATCAGTTGAAGGAGCTTTTGATTGATTTTAAAGATAAAAGACGGTCTTTGATCGATCAATCAGTTGAAGGAACCTTTGATCGGCTTTAAATTCGAATGAAACAGTCTCTAACCGGCCTAATGGAAGAACAATTATCGATTGAGAGCAAAACACACAACTACAACACATCGGGAGAAGCAAATTGATTTTTCATTGAAAAGATTTATCGAAGCACCACCCCAGAAAAAAAAGAGAAAAGAAAAAGAAGAGAACGAAAGAGAAGATGAGAAGCATACTTTTCATCTGAAGAGAAGGCTCCCACTTCCTCATCGCTGTTGTCAGGGAGGAGGTAGTGGAGGTCTAACTACGGCATCATCCATCACAGATGGGCCATACAGTCTTCAAAATCAAAGACAAAGATGGTAGCGGTGATGTCGGTGGCATCCTCCTCAAATGCTGTCAAGATCTTGTAGTCTCTGATGCAGCATTCGCAAATGTATGAGGGATCCGCTCGGTGGAGGAGGCACCCTCATTGCTGGTAGGCGGTGGCAGGTGGGAGACTGACGGCATCTTGAGAGAGGGAGACTAGCTGGGCCCCTCCCTTTTGGCCTTCTTCTGGGCCTTCTTCGCAGCGGCCCTCTTTTCCTTGACAAGGTCCTTGATGGCTTTTTTTGAGGACATCATGGTGATAAAAAAGATAGGGGGTTCTTACAGGAACTATAAGAGGTCGGGATGATGGCAGATGAAATCCGCGCCAGCCATTAGCCCCTTTATAGGCACGAGCACCCACACCAACTGTCAATCACTAGCCTCGATAGAGCGGCCACCCCCTGGATCATAAATCGTGCACCTTCTCAACCCTGAAATTCAATCCGAGCAGTGCTTTGCGAACCAAAATACCACCATGTGGCGCACTCCTACAGGCCAGATACTCCTATCCATACTTTATTCCATCGAAAGGAGTAGTGGTCATCATTCACCATGGCCATCGCTCACTCTGATCAAATTCACCTTGAATACATCAAGAGTTATAAGGCATTAGAGCACCCTCCACAATTAATGCATGGGATGTCTGATGGAAAGAGCATTGAGGACTCCTCATGAATAACGAGAGGCCTCCCGAACAAAGATCGACGACAACGTCAAATAGCATCGCATAACAAAAGAAAAGATGACATAAGATAAGTGTTCATTATTGCATTAATGTGACTTATCGTAGTTATAGGAACATTGTCATCTGAGACCAACGACATCATAGATCATTACATACGACCGCAACCAGCCTCGATCTCTAAAGCTTCATCGGGAGCCTCCTCATGGATCTCTTTACCATCAGGATCAATCTTATGAATCTCCACAATCCCAGATCTACCCCAGAAGGCAGAGGGTTTGGCATCATCTTCGAGAGAAAAGTTGGAGAGGTCAAATCCTAGAAATGCCATCTTGATCTAATTTCTGCATGACCAAAAGCTGGTCGTATAACCCACATCGAACATGCATCGGATTGTGTCTCCTGGGGATGTGGGGTCGGCCAGTCCTCTTCTGACCAAGCGTTCGGATCTCGCAAGTGTCGACTGACCTTCCCTCGGTCTATTCTTAGCAATGGCAGCTCTGTTCCCTGATTGTTCAAGCTTGGAAAACTCTTTCCAAGCGACACGAAACTTTCCTTGCAATCGCACCACACGATCGGTGAAACATTGCCTGGACTCTTTGGCAGTGGCCTCCAACGACTTCAACTTCAAAATCTTTTTTCAAGCCTGGTGGAGCTGGCTATGAAGGTGATACTGCTTAGCAATGGCACCCTAGGTGGCATCCTCAGTGAGTTTCGACAGCTTTGTGGACTCGACTGCCAACCAAGCTTTCTCCATAGAATATGCCATGATGTTCCAATGAAGGGTCGATCTTAATCGGTTGATTTTTGTTGAAGCCTCATCGAAGGCCTTCTTCATCCTTGACAGTTTTTTTTTTCGAGCTGCAGCCTTCTTGTTTAGTTCCTTGATCTTCCTCTCCAAGTCATTTATATGGGACCTAACTGTAGCTATGAAAACTACTGATAAGAGCTCGGCAACAGAAACTAAAGAGATATAGTCGCCAAGGATGTGTTGACATGATTGAACACATGAAAGAAAAAAGAACAATGTAAATTCAAAAAACTTTGCTTCATTAACAATGATTTTTCTATAAGAAGAAAAGAAAAAAAAGAAGTACAAGGATGTTTCATCTCCCAATCTTGCCTTGAAGACAGGAAGGATCTGGTCCAACTCCTGAGGGACCTAGAGATGCTTCAGATGGACAGACGGTAGGCGATGGAGAAATTCTGATCATCGCTTCTTCACTCCCAACTTACCTCTCGACAGTCGTAGGAGGAGCCGGCTCTTTCATGACCTCCTGTTCACCCTCATCTTCATCCAAAAAGGGGAGGTCAGCATCAGGGAATCGGGCTGCAACCAGGCGGTGGCAATTTTCAAATCCGATCCCATGTCCTACATTGAAGGAATCTTGACCAAATGTAACCATGGCGTCATGATACTCCTCTGATGCCTTGAAACTATCGACTGCCTAAGCCATCTCCCGCTCAAAATCCATCGAAGCCATGAAGGACTCCACGGCCAATCAGCAGGCCTTAACAATCTTCTTCTTGACCTCCCACTTGGCCTCGATGATCCAGTTCTTGGCCTACTACTTCACCTCGGTGATCTGTTCCTCGACTTTTTGCTCGGCCTCGATGAGCTTTGCATTGGCCTCCTGGAGCTCCTTTCCTTTCTGTGCAAGATCGGTGGAGATTTTATTTAGGGACTCCCTCAACTTATCAGCCTCCCCCTGGTCGCATTGGCTTGCACACGTGCCTCCACAGCGTCGGACTCAGCCTTCTGGTGCATACTCCTATGGATCTCCGTTCTGCACGCACGGCCCAAAAGGATGATCAAGAAATAAAGCATCTGCATGGAAACCATGATTAGCAAAAAGAGGAGAAGAGAAATCGAGGGACAAACCAAAGAACAAGGAAAGCACCTGATGTATGGTAGTCACAGAGTGCCGTTGTAGGTTGTTAAAGCCCATATTGCCGATGCCTCTTAGCTCTACTAGAAGCACCGACCTCTCGATTAGCTCTTTGACAACCCTCTAGTCATTAAATGTTGCACTCTCGGTGATGGAGATAAGGCGGGCATCTGGATCAGCTTGGTCGGTGGAAGGAGGCATGCTGCTTGGACCTACAGCAAAGGAAAGTTGAGTAGAGGGAGGCTGAGCCCCCACCTGACGAGGAGACATCGAAGGAACTAGTGGGGGAATTGCAGATGGTGGAGACACTGGCGCCAGAGCAATCGATGAAATAGGAGCCGCAGTCGATGGAGATGGACTCGAAGGAAGAGTTGCCAACACCACGGTCACCTTGGCTACTGAGGCCCACTCGTCTGTGACCCTTTCTCGATGGACTACTGACTTCTTGGAGATGCCTTCAGATGTCAGAGCTTTCCTCTTCTTCGAAAGGTTCTACTTCATCTTGACGATGTCCTCAAGCCTCATCTCTACAAGCAACCAAACTTTGTCATACATATAAAATAAGAAAACAGAAAAGGTGGATGACTGTGGCACTCACCCCTGGGGTCAGCTTGACTGAGTCCAGCATTAAAAAAGACTTTTTGAAATAGCAGCTCATTGGCTAAGGAAGCTTTGAAATCCTTGAGGATCTTAAAATGATCCTCTTCCTCGACCCCTAATCTTGAGATTTTGAATGCCGAAACCTCTAGCTGACCCCAACTCGACAAGTTTCAATCCTCCATCAGAGAGCTACACACAAACAAAAATCGCTCCTTCCACCCATGTACAGAGGTAGGAGCACCCTTTATCAAAGGAGAAACCTCCCTCTGCGAAGAGAAGTAGCATCAGTTCTTAGCATATGGATGCTTCTTGATGGTATAGAAAGAACAGAAAAGAGAAACAGGTGACTAAACATTAGCCATAACACAGATAATCAAGAAACCCACTATAAACCTAAAGGAGTTCAGGACAATCGCACAAAGGAAAAGATCGTAAAAATGGAAGACGTCAAGGATGAAAAGGTAAACAGAAAATCTTAAATCTACTCAGAGTGCTTTCTTATATACACAGAGCTAATTGGGAGGAGGATTATCTACATGATTGCCTGTCCTAGGGAGTTTCAGGTCGAAATCTGAGGGAATCCCATACCACACCTATATCCGACTCAAATCATCCGGACTCAGTATGGAACAATGGGCGCTGGGCCAACCTCACTCAGATTGGCCATTCCCAAATAAAGAGGCTAGAAAGTAGACTAGAAAATGGAAGGACGAAAAAATGGATAGGTGAGAAAGAGACACCAAGAAGACCCACCCGAGAACAAGAGGAGAAAGCAGAGGAGTGAAGTAGCTGGAACCTTCAAAAACACATCAAAGAATCGCACCGCAGATGAAAAAAGACTCCTTATTCCGAGAAGCTACAGTGAAGGCTAAAAGGAAAGAAGAAGAATGGAAGGATCTGACAGCAGTCAGAAAGATCAGGATAGGCACTTCCCCTATTTATAACCGGAAGAAGATAATCTCCAGATATTGCATCATTTTCTGCCCAACAACCTGTAGCACGTGACACATATGGCATCTTTCTACTCGGTCAGCCACTGCCGCCAGTTGGACAAATCGATGTCATGATTCAAAAAAGAGATTTTGAAATGACATCTATTTATTCCGCCATGATGGCTTAGGTCGCACCGCCTAAAATTGTGCGTCCCATCAACTGAAGGGCCTTTTCACTTTCTCGACCTAACGAAACAGATATACTCCCTTCGTCTAACTAAAGTCAGACTCGTGAGTAGGGGGCATGTGCTGAGAGAAATTTCGTCTAGATCAATGATATAAAAAGACCCAGGACCCAAGATATCCAAGCATACTAGGCTCGCTTGCCGAAGTTCTTACCGACTCATAGTTGGCCATAACCTCCGTCGAAAAGACCCTCATTAGCTATCTGATCGACACTTCATATCTTAAGCAGACAGAAGCCAGCCGACTACTATTCGGCGACCCTTATGCATCATCGTCGATATCTCCTCATTAGCTGATACTTTATGGCTCAAGTCAATGAATTGACGGTGCACCCGAATGGCTAGATTAGCCTGACTAGAAAATGGTTGCTAGCTGAGCATGTCGGGCCGACTAACCTCTCTCTTCTGAGCAGGTCTCTAGCCTATGACTTCCTCACCGAAAAGCAGAACAAAGTGATCGATTATTGGTCGTCGTTGATAAATTCTCATCTCGATAACATCCAATTAACAACTCAATTCAAAATTCAAGCACCTGCCAGACGATAACTATTACAAAATTGATAAGGCAACCATGACTGCCACATTCTAAAAATCTCGAGCGATAGTCTCGCCACCACGTGTGAATCGTACTTTGATTGAGCGGGATTGTGCCAATCAATCTGTCTACTAAAGTTTCAGTCCTCCGCCTATAAAGGAGGCTCAAAGAGGATCCCAAAAAAGGTATGCTATTATTTTGTCTCTTACGCTCCTCCATCTGTTGAATGAGAGTTCTAACTCGAGCGTCGGAGGGTCCTTGCCAGAGCAACTTTCAGTCAGAACTTTTGCATAGATCACATCCCCAGGAGGCCCACTTCTCCGTCCACTCCAACATTTCAGTATCGTACAGATTCTTGTACTAACAATGACAATCAGATCCCGTGATCATAGGAGGTTGATATGGGTTGATATGTTAAGATTTGATATTGAATATATAGCAGTTGCGAAATCCAAGATTCTATAATGAGGTGATATGTCAAGATTCTATAAATAATATATAGAAGTCGTGCTATCTAAAATTTTATTATAGACAAGATTCTATTGACTTTAATAAAGTCAAGATGGAAAACTTTGCTGGTTGGGTTAGACTTCGGCCGGCCATTCGATTGCTGTAGGGTTGGGGTTTTTCATCTGAGATATAGTCCTGGCTTGTGTTCGAATTTGTCACTCACTTATGTACCTTCATGTTGGCAGTCTGAGGTGGAAAATTTGGGATTCTTAATTTTTACTGTGCTGTTCAGTTTACTGGGATGCCGTGGGTTATACTCTGGATTCTCACTTCTCTTCCTCTGCTTGGGAAAACTTGAGAGCTCGGGCTTCTCTTCAATCAACCCATGGTTCTTCGACTTCGCTTCCAGACTCTTTCATGCTGGATATTAAACTCTTAACGAGTCTCTTTTCGCTGTGGTCCTTTGATCGCTGCTCTGATTTTCACAAGGAGCATCATGAGACATATAATCGTAATTAGTCTATTGCTTGGCTTGCAATTATAAGTGACTGCAGGTCCTTCGTTCTACGTGCTCTGTAAGTCCATCTTTGCCGTTATAGGCTTCTTGGTAACAGGTTTCTTTTGGATTTCAGCTTCCTGGAGCCTGTTTGCTTGTTTGGGTTTAGTGGGAGGTGCTTGCTCGGCCTCCGTGGGGGATGTTTTGGTTCTTTTAATGTTCTAGTTTTTCCTTTGATTACTCCTTGGCAGTTGTGTTTTCCCACGTTTTTCAGCTACTTTTTCTAATGTAAACATCAGTTCCTTTCTTACCAAAAAAAAAAAAAAGGTCTTCGCTTTCTCTCTCTTTCGAGTAGTGTTGCAATTGTTGTTTCGACCTTGGTGGTTTTAGGTAGATGGTTTTTTTATTATTAAGTCAAGAGGAAAGAAGAGACAAAAACATGGGGTGCCAGAGCATTCGTTTTCGGCCCTCCTGTCCCCATAGAAATAGTGTCTGGCCGGGCCTTGTCCCTTCCAATGACCGGTGTGCTAATGCGGACCTCTACCAAGGGCTGCAACAGCTCAGATTGGACCACAGCATACTTGACCCTAATCTGACCCGATTTAATGTAGGGATCTTAATATTTTTTAGATACAATTCAATAAATGATTAGGTTAGGTCGGATTGGATCTACATATAATTTTTTAGATTTTATGGTACATACGGATTGGATTGAGGACATGTACGGCACAATCCCAATCCAAAATACTTAAATTCTTGTCAAATCTGATTTGGACGTAGATCTACATTTATTTACTAATAAGACTTCACGGACAAAATTTTATTTTTACTTTTAAGTCACTGAATTTTTGACTACTACAAAATTATGTGCTAACATGCTCAAAAGTTTATAAATTAATATTTATCTAAAACCACAATTTACTTTAAGAGGTTAATAATATCATTATTAATATTATGAGATTAGTTTAAGGGCTTTTTTCTTAATAGAATGAAATGGGTCGGGTCTAGCCAAATTAAGTCACCTCAGATAATTGATCAACTTGATCTCTTTGCAGCCTTACATCTATTGTCTTTTATTTTTAATTTTTTTTTTTCTATATCTCTCTTCTAAATGTCATATAGTATCTTGAACCGTATATGTTGGACGGCTAGATTATTGTTGGCTTCACCACAGTGCCAAACTACTTTAGGAATATCACTGATGCCAAATTGTATTATGTTTGGGAAGTTATGCATACTTACATGCATTATTGATCATATGTCTAATTGTTGGAGCTATATTCTCTCTTTTTATTTCTTTTTTATTTTTATTTTTTAAATTTTAGAGATACGATAGCTATAGTCTCTTTAAAAAATAATTAAAAATAATAATGACAATGGCAACAGCGATATTCTTTTGACAGTAAAAAAAAATTGATATGACAAATTAGAATATAATTTGTTACTCTAATCAGATTTGTGCTGTGGCTGGTGCACCATAAAATATTGTGTATACTTAAAAATAAAATTTGATAGGGTAAATTAGAATATAATTTGTTACTCTAATCAAAATTGTGCTGTGGCTGGTGTACCATAAAATATTGCGTATATTTAGATGGATGGCAACCAAATAACATGTAGATGGCATATGCCTATAGATCGTTTTGTTTGATAGCTATTCATTTTTTGATGGCAATCATCTATGATTATACTTCATGCTGCGATGCGGTGTGCGGCACTGCAGAGCATCCGTGCTCTACTGCTCTTTATTCTCCCCCGATGAATGTACTTTGGTGGGCACGGGTGGCGGCCAAAATTGCATCCGAAGTGAAACGAATTGGTCTATTTGTTTACATGGCTGCTATGACATCACATCTTAACCCATGGTGTTTCCTCCCACCGCACGCTGGACCCGGCGTAAGTCCGGTCGGATCCGGATGCCCTAAAATCCGGGACCATCCCAACGGTCGGTCCCCCTACTCCACTGCCCCAAATCCCACCGTCCGATCTCAATCAGACCGTCAGCTGATATAACCAGGCCCAAATGACTGAATGCTCCCCACCACGCGTCACCCCTTGCGCACGGTCCGCCGGCCGAGGTTTCCCCTGGCGCCGCCGCACAGCGGACACGCAGACAACGGTCAAAAATTTAAATAAGTAAGGGCATTATAGTCATTTCAGCGAAACAACTAGCTCTAGGGTTTTCCCGAGCTCTCCGGCCTTCGGGGCTTTTGTGGCGGTGCCGCAGCACCCTCGGCTGACAGATCAGCTGTGTCACATAAACAGAAATCCGTCCTACAGCCAAATTTACATGGTGGGGCCGACGTTTATTTCTTCTCGAAATGTAACATATGGCAGCCACCTTGGGTTTGTAAGCTCTATGCTGTTTGCAGTTTGCAGGGGATCTGAAATTGTGTCCGATACTATGTCGGTTGATACGGTAACTCGCGCCCGCACGAGCAGATAAAGAAAGGCTGCACCGCGCCCGCAGAAGCTTGGTCCCCAAGCCTTTAATTTAATTATCAATTAAATCTAATTCAGTGGCATTTTTAGTAATTATATTTTATTATAGACTAAATA
The DNA here is from genome assembly GCF_000442705.2 of Elaeis guineensis. NCBI lineage: Eukaryota > Viridiplantae > Streptophyta > Magnoliopsida > Arecales > Arecaceae > Elaeis > Elaeis guineensis. The sequence goes on along the minus strand of NC_025993.2, from coordinate 179,771,908 downwards.
ATTGGATCTTTTTCTCCCTTATTCCGCTGCTCCTATTTTTTCCCTCGTTCCCTCCACGCCTTACCGTTTCCCTCCATTCCTCTCTCTCTCTCTCTGGATTTCCCTCTCATCTCTTTGCTCTCTCTCTCTCGTTCACTCTCTAAGCTTCCAAGTTTTTTTCCATTTTCTCATGAAATCGAGAAGAGATCAAAGATCTCACAGAGGTTAGTGAAAGGGAGTGAGGTTTTGTTCTTTACCGGCGGCCTTTTCTCTTATCTCTCGTGTTCTTCGAAGATCCCTACTTTTTCTCTGTCAAATAAGCTGGGATCGAAGATCTCGCGAAGAGAGTGAGTTGGAGTGAGGTTTTGTTTTTCGGCGCCAAGCCCTGCATCAGATCTGGGAGGAAGTAGCCATTTTGGAGCCTATTTTTCCTTCAATCTCTCGATTCCATAATCCAAAGTTGCCTTCTTTTTCAGATCTTTGAGAAAGAGCAATTTTGGGACGAGGGATGGATCTGTTAGGAGAAAAGGTGAGATCTTGGATCGATTGATTCCATTTTGATGTCTGTTTTCTTTTGATTTTTAACTGATTTCAGTTAGCTGATCTGTTTCTTCTTTTGATTTGGCTTCAGGAAACCGGATCTATAGATCTGAGTAGTGGCAGAGAGAGTTCAGGGGAGCTGAAGAGCTGCGCGGATTGCCGGACTACCAAGACGCCTCTTTGGCGAGGCGGCCCCTCGGGCCCTAAGGTACCATAGATCGATCTAAACCCTAATACACTCGGAGAATTCGATTTTAATTCATTTGGTGAGGGCTCTCGATCTGATCTCTTGCTGTTTGCTTGTGCCGTTACTTCTCATCGCAGTCGCTCTGCAACGCCTGTGGGATTCGCTACCGGAAGAACAGGAGGGCAGCGCTGGGGCACAAGGAAGGGGAAAGAAGAGAAAGGAAGCAGAAGAGAGAGGACGATGGCGGCAGCGGCAGCGGCAGCAGCAGCAGCAGCAGCAGAACCACCACCACGACCAAAGAGTTGGGTGGGGTCTCGGTGAAGCTTAGGATGTTGGGTTTGGGAAGCGAGGTGTTGGTGAAGAGGAGATCTACGCTTGAGAGGAAGAGGAGAAGGATGGGAGAAGTGGAGCAGGCTGCTGTGCTTTTGATGGCTCTCTCCTCTGGATTCCTCTATGCCTAGCTTTATTTTGTTATATTAGTCCTCGTTCGTAGTGTAGAGAACAAGAAAAGAAAGTTTTGGATGTTGGTCTTCTTTTTGTGTTTCTTTTCTTTGTTTTAAGAAGGAAGGGACGGGGGGTGTGCAATCAAGTATAATGTCATCCCTGTTCTAATGTATAATGTCACCATAAATGGAGAATTTTGTTTGCTTTTCTATTGGTTTTGATCTTGGTGTTACACTCACCGTAGTTACTATTTTCTTTCCTGATGGACTCCTTTAGGCACCGTGTGAATGAATGTTTTGATTGAGTTATTTGTAGTTTCATAATCTTTAGTTGGTTTGTCGTTGCAAGCATCTTAATCTTTGAGACAAGTAATATCTATTGATTAGCTGTTACCGTTGGGGGGTGGGGGAAGGAAAATCTATTGATTGGTTGCTAAAATATTGGCTGACATGTAATTGTTTGTGTACTCCGAATCTTCTGTAATGGATGCCGTATATGTTGGTAGACTTTGTAATTTGTTATGGGGTGTTATGATTAGAATAGAGAAATGTCCTGTGAGTGATCGGGGGTTTGTTCTTGGAAAGGGCTGCAACTGTCAGTAGTACCACTAAGCTTAGGCCATGAGAAGCTTTTGACTGATGGATTTGGGAGGGCCTAAACAATTGTGGTGATCAAAGAGGGGGCCTCAATCATCAGGTGCTTTATTTGTAAATCTCTGCCAAGATTTCTTAGGTTATGCACCAGTTGGTTAATGGTGAGTCTTGATCGTTTGTCTCCAGGAAGGTGGCATTATGATCATAATAAAATGATTAGTGGACCATTTGATGGATGATGATTTTATAACATATCTTGTTGTGTCCTTTCTTTAGAGGGAAGGCAGTTGTCTTTTATGTTGGCAATCTCTTTCCTTGGACTTGCTTCAAGAGAGATTCTGGATTCGTTGGCTTCCTGGTTTGAGTTTTAACTAACTAAAGGGTAACCAAAGTACTCACACGTTTATCAAGAATGCTTTGGTTGAAAGATTTAAGGTTAAAATGTAGAAAGTTAGAAATAATGGGAGTGAAAAAGGGGCTCTTACTAAACAGAAAGTGCTTATGCAAATTGGCGTACACCTTACTTTCATGCGTACTCGTATGGATAGGAAGAGTCTATTAAAATAAGAAACTGTCGTTAAGATAAAGAGGATTGATTTAGTGAGTCAAATTAAACTTATGTAAACCACTAAACCACCAATTTATAACATTTTGAATCACCACCAATTTTCTTCTCTCCGATCATATCACCATAATCAACCAATTAACTCAAAAGTGCATCAGAACTCTTTATTTTCTATGGTTATGAGACCCAATATTCTTCCTCATCCTTGTCCGTGTTCATCAAGTTGTTCTTCAAATATTTGTTATGTATTATTCCTAGTTAATTATATAAATAAATTTGCATCTGAATCTTAGAATTTGTTATATTAGAAGATACAGAGATGAAGGCAAATGCAATTTCATTAAATTGTGTTTCAAGATGGAAAGATCGCTTTTTAGTTTTTATTTAGAATTTAGGCAGTCGATTGCTACGTCAAGGCAACAGAATCGAGGGACAAATAAGAGATCAATTGAGAGAAAATCTATAAACATCAAATACAATTGACTGTCATGCTGATGCAACTTACTGTACATATCTGACCCTTGTTAGGTAGCTATTAACTCAGAAATGAAACAAGCTGATATGAATTAGCCTCTTCAGTTGCTGCCACTCTTTTTTTTCTTTTATTCCTTTAATTTTTTTCTAAAGATCTGGAATTTTTTAAGAAATAATAAAACTGCAGCAAAGTTTTCTTTTTAAAAAAAATCCTAACATTATATTTCTGTTTTCGAAAACAGAACACAAGAAATTGAAGAAGTGTAAATAATCAAACCAGTCCCACATTCTTCAAAGCAAAATCAAAATCAAGATGGCACCACCCATTTACCTGTCGTTGATCAAAAAATAAAAACCATGGCTCTCTGTAGAAAATAAATAAATAAACAATGAGGCTCAAAGCTCATTAAATTGAAGAATTCCAATTCAGTTTTACAGAAAATCCCAGCTACAAGCTACCACTAATCTGTCTTAAGGCATGGCTTTCCACAGCCTTGACCTTGCATCAACTTGTTTCAAGGCCTGCAGCATCCGTAATAAGAGCTTAGCTGTGCTCAATGCACCAAAACACCATTAATAACAAAATTCCTACTTGTTTGCAAAGTTTCCACACAGCCATGACATACCTGAGATGGGCAATCAGTTGTATTCCCGACAACATCATCTTACATTTAGTATCTTAAAGTAGGCAATTATCTGCTCAACTTGAAACAATATGATTAGGAAAGTTCTTTTTTTTTTTCTTTTCTTTTTGTGTGTGTGTGTGTGCGCGAAATCTTCCTCACCTTGTATATCACCTTCCACAAATAATGAGTAGAGGTGCCTGGTAGATGAACCTTCTGAGATGAAGTTGTGGGTAGCAATATGATCGGTACCAGCAGCCTCCTCTAACAAACTCCTGCATCACATCGAGTTATACATTGGGGAAAAAAAGTTTTCTAAAACCTTTTGAATATTATAATTATATGTTTGCTGATGTTCACCATGTAAGACATGAAAATTTCCTGGTTGTTTCCTGGCAAGGCAACACCACATGCGGTAAGCAGCCCCGTCAGCAAAAGAAAAGGTGCAAGATTAACAGTTTAAATTTTATGATAGATCCCCTTTAAAGCTAAGTGAAAAGAAGCCCTCAGACCTCTGAAAATGGATGGGTTGTATCTTTTGCACGAAAGAACAATTCCCCTTTCTTTGCGTGAATCCACCATTGAGTCACATGAAAGCTGCTTTGAGATATGTGCAGGCAGATGAATGAATGGAGTTCGAAATGCTTTGAGATCTGTGAGTGGCACGATCCAATGGTCAACATCGCGAAAGAAGATTAATCTTTCTTTGACGCAAAAGATACAGACTGAAACCTCTGAAAACTGGCTAAACACTCCTAAAATGAAATTAAACAGAGAATTATGCCTAGAATTTTTACTCTATGATCCCATGTTGAACTTCCTTTGTGCCAAATTCCGGATATTCAAAACAAACTGCATGCACTGACCATATGGCTGCATATCCTGCCAATTAGAACAATTCTAACCTTAGAATTTTAATTTTGTCATTCTTCTCACATTTACAATACAAACTCTAATATACATGTGGAGATCATTGTGAGGTTCCTATAAAGATGGAGAGCGGTGCTTGTTAGGATTTGATGTCTCCAGATTCGGTCCACATT